>NW_023340095.1:16386262-16386429 GCF_004916995.1 Morone saxatilis | reverse complement strand
CACACACACACACACACGAATCCAAACAGACACCGGAATTAATAAAAGCTGGGAGGAGATTGGGAGCTCCACAGGGAGGGAACGTAAGCTCTGAGTAGCAGGAATAAGCACTTAGCCTCTTGAGCACTATGAATTACACCCTAAGACATCTCTCTCTCTCTCTCTCT
>NW_023340095.1:16384602-16386206 GCF_004916995.1 Morone saxatilis | reverse complement strand
CTCTCTCTCTCTCCTTTTTTCTTTTTTCAGTGTATCACACGGAGCTGTAATGTTTTGTTGGTAGACATGTTAATAAAGAAGGGTTCAAAGTCAAAAGTCAACTCTCTCACTCTCTCACACTCTCACACTTTCTCACACACACACACACACACACACATTGTGATATAAAGACTTGTCTGCCTGGTCCCTGCTGCTCTTACAAAGGAGAAGTCTATTAACGGTGCATGCTTGATGGGCACATAGCAGATTAACAGCCAATAACAGGTGAGCTGTATAGAGCTGCACATGTTGTACTCTGTACACTGTAAAATGTAATCGCAGCCACTGACATACTGAAAACAACCGGACATCCAAACGTCAATGACATTCTGATCCCTCCATGTACAAAAGCACACACAGTAAAGAAGACAGTTTCACATACACACGAGAGGTAAGGGGAACAAAACAAAAACAACAAAATCTGACAAAAGAAGGGAAAAAAAAACATTTAATTAAACTTCCACATTTCAGAAATCTATCTCTGTATATTAAAAATACCTTTATTTTACCTCATTAAATACTACTATTCAGAGCAATGCAGTCACACTTAGCATCTTCGTTGGATGCAGGATTTAATATTCTCTCTAAGGAGAAGCTATGGTGTGTTATTTTCAGGCTCCCACTACTGTGCACTGAGTGCAAATACAGGATGGATTTACTCATGCTTTTAGCCAGACTGCTGAATACTGATAACATAACTGGCAGTTGAACTTACTGTATAACCACAAAACACATTCTGTGTAATTGTGCAGTTTCTTTAATTTGAAATAAGTTAGGTAACTGTTTCTGTTTGTTTTATTTAATAATGCGAACAATGCAGCCTTTATACAAAAACCTTATACAAAAAGCAAACCTTGGATCTTGGATTCAAGAATGGATTTTGAATAAGGTATCAGTGATGATTTGCATTGTGACTGTGAGATCTAAACTGAATCGTATTGTAAAAATAGGATACACACACAAACACAAGACACACACACACACTGGTTTAAAGCTGCCTATCACTCTGACATCTTACACACAGACAGTCATTGTGTCAGTGGCCAGTTCATTTGAGGACAGCTGAAAATCATGCCACCGCAGACCTCACCTCGTTCATTACAATTACAGACTAAAATGTCCGGGCTAAAATAGATAACAGCCCCAAATATTTTAACAATTTGATTAAGATCTGTTTGAAACTACAATGCCACATACTATTCAGAGAGATTTCTAAAGCTCAGGATGTCCTTCTAACCCAATGACATTAATCAGGGAATGTCATAAATGGATTTGGTTTGATTAGGAGAACGTTGATGCTCTGTTTTTGGGGGTGGGATGGGGTGGTGTGTGTGTGGTGGGGGTGGGGGTTGGGGTTTGACTGAAATCTAATAAAAGTAAGCATCGTCCCACCTGCTCAAAGCCATTCCTTTGAAATTCTTCAAACCCAAAGATGTCCAAGATCCCAATTTCCAAGGAAGGATCACTGAAAGAAATGAACAAGTAGAGAGCCTATTTATTGTATTTCAGGATCAGGATTGTGTCACTCTGACAGGACTTATCATGTTTGTGCGTGTGTGTGTGTG
>NW_023340095.1:16376014-16384546 GCF_004916995.1 Morone saxatilis | reverse complement strand
GTGTGTGTGTGTGTGCATCTGAAGGGGGTGTGCCATGAGTACTGTGGTTGACAAATTTATTACAGTCTGTGGTTGGTGTATAAACAAGGCAAAGCACAAACACATTCCAGAAGATAGAACCGGGTTTATCTTTTCAGTGTGATAAGGCTTCACAACATCAACAACACCAAGGATCCAGTGGCCTCCACCTAGAGGAGCGTGTGTGTGTGTATTGTGAGACCTCCACATAAACCTTGGGCGTGCCCTCCATCTCCACTCTGTTGTTTGTTAAGTATCATGCCTTTTCTTGCCTGTCAGGCAAAGTGAACTATTACGAGCCTCGACTCTACACGTTATATTACAATATAAGTGTTGTCACTCCAGAGGCCCTGAATGACTGACTGCTCTTGTGCGATGACAGATAAACTACATTGGTGGAGATAACGGTTATCAACGGCCTGTGCTTTCAAATTTGTCTGGTGGTTTACACTGAATAAACCCGAGGCACATATGAACACACACACGCTGCTTTACCCAATGCTGTCGTCCGGTCCGTGTAGGTAGTCGTTGCTACTGTTGACCAGATAGCTGAAGAGGCGTCCGTAGATGGCCTTTGCGAGTTGGTCTCTGTACTGCTCTGACATCTCCACTGTGTGGCGCCGAGTAATCACGTCACCTGACACAAAAGGGAAATGACAACACAATTTCTAGCACTGTGATAGTACAATACTAGTAAGGTTATTTTTTTATTTTTACTGACTTACTGAAGACTAAGCTCGATACATCTGCATGGCCAATGTTATTGCTGATATCACAAATATCTCGCTATCTCCATATATGTTATTTGAATTTGTAGAACTGATCATATCCAAAAATATAATCATAAAATAAATGTTGTCCATCAGAGAGCACTGACTGAGTTTATTTTGTAAAATATAAAATGCCTCTGGTCTGTACATATTTGGTCACAATAAAGGATCCTTCAAACACATGTTTATGTTGTGTTAAACTTTTATTCACTGAACCTTTTTTTTTCCATTGTGATTTTCCCCCCTTCTTTTTTTCACCAGTATGGAATGCCTAATTCCATAAACACTGTGGTCAATAGTCACCCGACTGTAGTTCCACGACACATTAGGCTCATCTTACTCTAATGTTGCTTTGTTAACAAGTAAGTTGCTGCATCTTATTAAACGTTGTATTTATAACTTGCCTTTGCAGTAAAGTTTAATCAGTTGATAAGCTTTGTGACTTGTGTGATTGAATCTGCTTATGTGTGTGGAACGAGGAGTGCCAAGTGATGGTGGAGGTTGATGAGTGGATACCTTTGAAGTACTGAACGTCAGAGGTAAGGGCAGTGCTTAAGTCATTGGAGCACACCTGCAACAGTCCAGCAACTGTGTGGAGGAAGACAGAAAAAGATAAAGGCAGGTGACACAATGACAGGATGAAAAACATAGAAATAACAGCGTTAAACATTAACTATCAGGATGTGAACCTGCTCTTCCCTGCTCTGACGATGATATCATGCTGCCAGCACAACAAGCTACAGCTCATTCGCACTTAATCGACCTGGCAGCAATTAGTCATCAGTGCATTTCTGAGCAGAACCCATAAACAAGCAGCAGAAACAGGTGACAGCAACACAGAATCCCTTTGCTGACATCACTAGTCATGACATCACGTCTCCCTGACACCGACTGGCTGTTTCCCGTTCAGGCACTGATGTCATTTGTTTACCATCTCGCTAAGGTCAGGGGTCACAGAAGCACATGGAGCGGTTGCATAATGAGGGAGCGAGAAAGAGAAAACACCGACCCCAATAGTGGGAAAGTGTGTGTATAAGAGCGATCCCTCCTCACCATGGTTACGTTTTGGCAGGAAATGCAGCTTACCAAAAAGGTGACTGTCTGGCCTTTAGTTAGTGCTGGCAAGCTGCCAAGCAGAACTCCAAGGCAGAGAGAAAGGGAGGAGCGATGACAATGAGGTAAATAAGATGAGAGGTTGTGATGCATCCCTCCTCTCCCTGCCCCACCGCCCCACTGCACTGACCTCTCTCCAGCAGCAGCAGGTCAGAAGGGAAGGCCGTATCAGCATCTGTCAATGCAGTAAAACGTAGGTCCCCAATATGGAGCACAGCAGATAGCAGCGTGAACACTGAGTCGACCTCCTAGCAGAGAGAGAGTGAGAGAGAGAGAGGGAAAGAGAGAAAGGGTGGGGAGACAAAAAATATTAAAATCTTGGCAAAATCAAAACATGGATTTCTATTTTTTTCACTTCATAATACGGTATCAACTTGAGAACATGCAAATTCTTTTAAAAAGGTCCAGTGTGTAGGATTTAGTGACACCTACTACATTTGCTAAAAACTACAAAAGTAAAATCTTATTTGATTTAAAAAAAAATAAAATATGTCTATGACCCACTTTGAAAACTTGACATCTTCAGTGGGAACAAATGGGCTTGGTGCTGACACACTGAGAAACACACTTGCATGGTTGGTTTTTTAGCTTTTATGGCATTTCCTGACAAATAAAGAGAGAAATATGAAAAAAAAATATATATTTTTATCTTCCATTTGTTGCAAAATGTAAAAAAACCCAAACATTTAAAAAATGCTTTTTATGACACATCAACCTTCCTCCCTTCATTCACACACTTATTTTCCCTCTATTCTACCCTCCCTTGCTTTCTGCCCTTGAGTAGAGGACACTTAATGGAATACCCCCGTAGCCACTGCTCTGAATCTGTGAGAGGGGGATGTTTGAGATTGGGGGCGTGTGCTTGTGTGGGAATATGTCTGTGTGTGCACGCTCTCAAGGCAGGATATTGGAGCCGATATCTGGGAGATAAACACAAGCATTAGTCTCTGCCTGACACTCTATACATAGTCAGCCCCCCCCACTTAGGAAGGAGAAGAAAGGGAGCAAGGGAGAGAAAAGGAGCGATAGGGAGCGTTAATGACGATTGACCTTTGGGTCTGGACTGGGAGTCATCCCCTGATTAGACTGAGACAGAGACCAATGGGTTGTCTATCACTTCCACTCCTACTCCCCCAACTCCTTCTTCGGTCCCTTGGACTCTCTCTTATGCAGCGGACACTAGTCCCCTCTGATAATACCACTATCTATCGCTCTATTCCTCTTTCCCTTAGGCCTTTCCTGCGTGTACTGGCTGCTGCTGGATTAAAAGGTGAGATGGTGGTCACTCACTGCTGACAGATGCTGACTGGGAATCTAAGAATAGAACCTGATAATGGTCTGGGAACACAGCGGGTAGTGCACAGAACGGACTGTACCACACACCGAAGCACACTACATGCATCCAGTATGCATAAATCAAAGTCCTGTCTTCTGCGTTTGGTCACACATTTCATATCGTCTTTAGATAGATAATTAACACATGATGAGTCCTAATTCAGGTTCCTGAATTCACACATGTATGTTAAATATGTCATAACAGGACAATGGTGCCCCCACAGTATCCCACAATCCATTATGCAACAGTCAGAGCATGGGCAAACCTCGTCAACTTGTGAAGTTGGGAAATTTCTTGTGACCATGTCATTATTTAGTAGGTATGACTGGGAAAACATTCAAGTAATACATTTTGAAATATCTGACTTAAAAAACTGACCAAAAGCTCATAAAATGAACCTTTAGTGTTGCTAGTGTGGACAAGAGGAAGGTTCAGCCTCTAGCCATTAGGCTCACTGAAGGACCTATCCTTTTGACATGCTTAGGAGAGTCGAGCCCCTCAAACACACTTATGCTGCATTCACATGGATTCCAGCAGTCGGTAGGCTTTGTAAATTATGTTTTTTTTTTTTTTTAACGTGCCATCCAGAAGGTGCTGTCCATCTGCGTGAATCCATGTAAATGCAGCATTACAGACTCTAGCAAGCAAAAGATCTGTGGTAAATCTCATCAGTGACCTCCTATTTCAGTGTCTGTGACATCAACACTTTAAATGATTTCTGCTGTCAATAGCCTTTGAATAAACAGGGTCAAGAGTAGAGTGCCAGTCAATACCTGCTTGTTGAAGCCCAGGGCTCGCAGGGCCTGTTTGACTGCTGCGAGGCGTTCTCTGCTCTGGGTAGAGGCTGTAGCTACTGGAGGGTTCTCCCCTGGAAGTCCTCCACCAAGATACCTGTAGCAAGGACAAAAAGGTTGAGCAATGTAGACCAATATTTCAGACAACCACAAAAACAAAATACAGAGGACAAGGTGAATCACATGACTAGCGCATGACAGGTGCATTGTTTCCAAACATGTACCCATGTGCTCAGCAACAATTCTGTGCATATCTTTGGATGAAAGAGGCCTAGAACCAAAAGATTTATGAGGTAGTTTTGTGTTGATTTACAAACTATATAAAGAGCTGTGTTTGGGAGCAAGAAGAATGGGCAAACAGGGTTTAAAATCTACAGAACTGGATCACAAACTCCCCGCAAAGACAAAGGGAGACACAATGGGTTGGTGTGATGCCAGAAGGGCTAGCGAGCTTCTCAAGCTCCAAAACAGACCGATTCAGGTCAGTGGTTATCACACTGGTGCCGTAGAGTGGATAACACCAGAGTAAGGAATAAGGAGTAAGTAACTCACAATCACACTGTCACTTTACATTAAGAAAATGCATGAGTGGAGTTGAGATGTGCAACACAAACGCATATATAAATCACATCAGATCAATGTAAGAAATGCGTGTTCATATAAATATGCACACAGACACACACATTGGTGTACATACACAGACGCACAGATGTTGAAAGTTGATACAAACACTCTTGTATGCTCTGGGGATATCCAATATGAATGTTTGATATTATGGTTGTTGGATTGTTATTGTGACCTCCGCAGCTTTTTAGCAGCATGTGCTTCATGTGAGCAGGTTATGGTCTGTAAAATGTATTTTCTGTAAGGATCCAAACACATAAAGCATCATTCAACTTTCCAGCTCTTGTAGGCAAGATCACTAAACAGAACCAACAGTCCAATTTCACCAGTGATTTTATGAACTATTAATATGCATACGGCAGGTGACAGCCACGTACCTATGAGCCAGGACATTGTTGAGGTAAAGTGCAATGTTCTCCTCCGGCGATAGGCCTTCAGCCATCAAATAGAAGATGTTGAAGCTGTGCTGGTGAGGACGCAGGTGGACCAGGCGAGACTTCTCCAGCATGTGGGTGTACACACGGGCTTAAACATCAGATGTGTTTTATACTTCAATAACAGGAGTGTAAATTACATTTCAACAATGCTGATGGTAGTAAAAAACAGAAAATTCAATCTGTGACCACTGCTCACTGATCGAATTAACTGGGGTAAAATAAGGTGAGCAGGGCTGTAAAAAAAAATGGAGCACAAATAGAAACATAAGTAAGAGTAGAGTTATGGGCTTTTACTGCCCCCTGCTGGTGCTTCACTACTGTGCACCTGATCTCATATAGAAGCAATGTGCCTATAATTCATATTTGCACATTGTCTTGGCAAAGAATCTTTTATTAAATTAAGTTATTAAGAATAAAAAAGGGATAAAAAATTAAATGTTTAATTTTAGGTATAGCAAAACTAAACAGGAATATAGAAATTGTATGTAGACTCTGGGAATAAAGACAATACTTTATGAAAGGGAAAGTAAAGCCTACTCACTAACAATCGACATCAAGTGCTACATTGAGAGTAATGTGGGTTACCTCTGAGCAGTGTCCTCCTCTTGTCACAGTACTGAATGGTCAACAGCTTGATAAAGCGGCTGGAGTTCTTGTTTCTTAGAGTCTTTGCATGACCAAAGGCCTCCAGAATACAGTTGACCTGCATATTCAATCAAACCAAAGCAAATGTTTGTTACCAGTGATTTGTTTTTTTTTATGCTTTTCTCCAAAATAATGGTCTCAATTCACACATTGTATCTTTTCTACAGTACACAGATTTCTAGACCAGAGAAAGGGAGTTCTGGACCCATTTTACTTTCTACCACTAGGCGTCAGTATGCAACCATTATGTGGGTGCTCAGTATTTTTTGTATCCCAGGATGATCAGAGAGCAAGCTGACCCACTTATTGACTACATAACAATGACTTCATCAGAACACACTCCCAGGCTACACACTGCTTTGTTACCCAACTGATAGACTGGGTGCACACCATGTGAATCATGTGTTAAGCACCACAAACAACCACAACTGCACATCTGGGAATACAATAAGCAGCCATCATGTACTGACCTGAATGTCAGATTTCAGATACTAAATTCTGAAACAGTTAAAATCAAAATAAACAATTGTAAGTATATATTTCCAAGCAAAATTTGTGGTGACAAACTATTCTATGATTGTAGCCTATCCTGATTTACTGTAAAATGTGCCATGGAGGGGATATGGATGTTTGCTGTTATATTGTACTGTACTATTAATACCCCTTCATTTGGCTGAATAGTATAGGGAAAATGGACTGCGCCTAAGAATAACACCCCAAACAATTTTCTCTGCTGCAAATGGTTGTGTCCTAAAGAACAGCATCATAAGAGACACATTAGTGGAAATTCTGATGATGCAATCAAACACAGGGTCTGAATGCTGAAATGGTGTCTTTGATAAATAAGCAGCTACCAAGCGGAGAAGACAAGAGATCCAGTAAAGGCCCCATACTCTAGTCTACTTATCCATACATCTATTTTCCCAGCACCACAGCGACAGAGATTAACACAGCTATGAAAATTGCCGCACTATAATGTGTGCTATCTGATTTTTGATCACAGAGATGGCATTGGGGAAGGAACAATGAACACGGTAAGACATAAGCACAGAGAGAAATGATGTCAAATTCAGTCAGTGCCTCGCTTTGAAGAACACACAAATATTCTTGAATTTCTCAATCAAGACAGAAATTTAAATGAACAACAGAACAGATCTCTACTATATGATTATTTTTCTAGCATTTTGCAGGCTCAAAGAAATAAGAGCATGACAGCAACAAAGCTTTCATACTGAAGCCCAGGACATCACATGTTCCTTAGCAACAAAACCCTCTAGGATACCCCCATCCGATGACTGCCCAGACTTACGTGTTTCATCCTGGGCTCCAGCGCAAAGCCTTTGGGGCTGGAGCGGGCTGTCAGGTGTCTCACTATGTGCTTACAGGCCTCCGTTTTCCCAGAACCACTTTCACCACTAGACAGAAAAATGCAGATTTGATGTCATTCATGCCTTAGGTGATGTCATTATTGTTTTACATGTTGTCATTCTCTATAATGTCCCTTGTTTTAAAGGATAGGTTCACAATTTTTCAAGTCTGTTTTCAAGCGATGAACCCTTTAGCTTGCTGTGATCATTTCTCCTCTTCATGCTGGACTTTAAGGTACTTTGGTTTTCAATTGACTTATCTGGTTAAGGTAAAAGAAAAAAGAAAAAAACAAGTGATCCCTTCCTAATTACAATGTAGGTGATTGGGGACAAAATCCACAGTCCTTGTTCTGTGTAAAACTTTTTTTAAAAGTTTATCTGAAGCTAATATGAGGCATTCTCAGACAAATCAAGTGAGTATCTTCCAAAGTTACATTCTCTTTAGCTTAATATTCCTTCTTTTTCCATCCCCAGACTGTGGAGGGATAGTAAGACAAGATGACCACTGGATTTGTCTTACTCATACTTTATACGGGTTGATGTAGTCACGCATTTTTCACTAACAACAAACATGCTGTATTGTATTGTATTGTAACAGGAGTTTCTGCGTTATTATACATGGTAAAAAATTAAGTCAAAGTCAGAGTCAAAAGTGGGCATGCAAAAATAATAAAATTAAAAGCTTAGGAGGATAGACATCAAGAGTAAAAGCCAAACTTAGAAACAACAGTGTAAAAATCAAGCATCTGTGTGTGTTACACATCTCTGGATGTGTCTCAGAAGAATGTTTGTTATGCATTACTTATCAGGGTGTTGCCCACATCTGTCACTTCAGTTACATTTCTCCACCTACCTGACATCACCCCTTCAGGGACCCCCCTCCCATTAAATTAACAATCTATTCCTTCTTTCTAACACAACTAATGTTCCTCCATTGACCACCACTTTCCACACGCTGTTACTGTCACAACTTATCCGACACTGGAGGCCTGTTTTTAATTTGCTGTTGAGTGGATATTAAATCTGACATAAGGTTCCTCTACAGTACATGCTCTGACACTCACTGACATGCAGAGATTTGAGACCGGCGTAGTAACACCAAGCAGATGGCTTCAGAAGGTCAGAAGCCCTTACTAATGACCGCAGTGTACTGTGGTGCACTGTTTGTCTGTGTTTATGTGTGCTGCTATATTTCCTACTAACGGCCCTGCTGAGTGTGAAGTCCAAAGCCCTTTCCACTGTCTTTTCATTTAGCAGTTTTTTATTAGATTTCAAGGGCATTTTGTTTGAGTACAGGCCTCGAGGCACATGCAAGGACATTGTACTGTGCATTCTCACAGACACACACTTCTCTGTTCTTAATGTTCCGTTTCACTCCTGTTTCTCACACATGCAAAAAGCACATACACGTCACCACTCAACACGTTC
>NW_023340095.1:16372963-16375989 GCF_004916995.1 Morone saxatilis | reverse complement strand
GTGTGTGTGTGTTTGTTTGCGTGTATGAGTGAGATGGATAGCCTGTGGCCGGGGTGCATTAACTCTCTGCCAGATTGGTTACAACTCAGCGGGAATGTCACTAGAGAGCCGGAACGGGATTTAATTGCTATCAGGGAGCTGCCTCCGTCCAGCCGAGGACAAAGAGCAGCAAACTTCCCTCTCTGCGTGAACACCAAACAGGTCTACAGCTCAACTCACGCTGAAAGCTATTAATCTCTCAGGGCGTGTTTAACAGGTGTGAGGCAGAGGGGTGTGGACAAAACCAGGTGGCCAGCTGAACTGTTATTTTGCTCTGTTGACATTTTTGTCTCATAATCGCAAGACACAGAGTTCAGTGTTTGTGAGAGTGTATGTTTGTGTGTTAAGGGAGGAAGATGTACCTTAAGATGAAACACTGCGGGCGTCTCTCCTGCAGCATCATGTGGTAGGCTCTTTCTGCTGAGGAGAAGATGTGTGGTGGCAGAGAGGAGCACAGACGACCTGTGGAGCTCAGGTACAGCTGACTCACCTGATTGGGAGAGAGATAGATGGAGTCGAGTCAAGACACTGAATTACATTACGTAACATGGACACACACATGGGCTGAGCAACACAGAGGATAAAGTTTCAGCAAAACAGTGAAACCATACTGGGTATAAGTTTTTGTACCTGAGTGAAGTTGTACGTGTCAGCCTCACTAAGAAGGTGTGGTTTCCCACTCAGTCCCTAACCATGTAATTCAACCCAAAGTGACTAGAGAATCAATAGGTGTTCCATATTACTTGAAAACTGGTACAATTTAAAACGCACATGCTTAAGCTACCTATTAGCAAATGCACTTCCTGGCTATGTCACTGTAATAGAAAATGTTGCTAAGCTTTTAATCCAGACCAGTTTGTCCAAAGATGTTTTCTTTGTGGCTTCTGACCAACAGAAGTGTTTGGAGAATGTTACTCTGACAATGTTCAGATGTTCTTAATAAAGAGCTTCTCATCTAGACATATCTTTTTCTCTGTTTAGTTTTACATAGACAGATCTGCTTGTAAAAAGGAACGTTTAGCACTAAACCCTATAACACAAACTGTTTTATCAAAGTAGGAACAATGAAACTTGAATGAAATGTTTTAGAAAACACTGTTGTTGCGCAATTTATGCATGAGGAGGAATAAATAAGGGATTTAGAACAATCATAGTTCCAACATTGGTAAAAACATAGTAAGTGTATCAGACTGATAGATGGCTGTACTGCAACACATCTATCTGTAACCAGTCCAGCAGATGTGTGTCAGTGCTGTATTTGTGGCTGTGGAAAAGGAAAGGAGGATGGCCTGTGGACCACCAGACCAGAGGGGGTGACAGACGGCCAGCAGATCACACATGTTGTGACATATGTCCTTCACACACTGGCTCCTCCCTGCTCCTCCTTACACTCTCTCAGTTGGGTATGGATGCATGGAGTGAATCCAGACACAGCCAGGACTGGGACAGCCAGAGGGGGCTTGGCTTCATTCTGTCATGGCAGGAGAAGATGTCTCCTCCTCCATCCAACCCCTCCTGGGTCCACATGGGCGAGCACTACGCTGGCATTAATTCAGCTATTTCAAAATTAGTTATTCACTATTTAAAATAAGGTGACACACACATCTGTTAGACATGCACTGAGTCATTATCCTCTTGCTGTTACATATGTTAAATGTGCTGCATTTAACCAATAAAATTAATTCTTAGTGGAGAAGTAGTGGACTGTCAGTGTGTGTGTGTGTGTACGACAACACACACAGCACACACACCTACACATACACAGTAACACACACACACAACAGCACACATAACACCACACACACACACACACAATCACTGACAGTGCCACTACTCTCCACTAAGAATTGAATTTTATTGGTTAAATTGCCAGCACATTTAACTATGTGAACAGGGCAAGAGGCGATAAGATGCTCCGAGTGCCATGTCTAACAGATGTTGTGTGTCACGGCTTATTTGTTAAATAGTGAAGTAACTAATTTTGAACATAAGCGTGAATTAGGATGCAGAGCGCTAGTGCTCGGGCCCATGTGGAGCCCAGCGGAGGGTTGGATGGCAGACGAGGGAGACAACTCGTTCTCCGTGCCATGACAAGAATGAAGCCAAGGGGGCCCCCCCCCTGGCGTGTCCCAGTCGCTGGCTGTGTCTGGTTCACCCATGCCCATCCGTTCATACCCAACTGAGCTGAGAGTGGTCAAGGACGGGAGCAGGGAGAGCCAGTGTTCGTGAAGGACAAATAATGCAGCAACAGTGGGCTGATCGCTGCGGTCGGCCGCTGTCACTCCCCTGCTGCGGCACCCTCCGCCGTGTCGCGACAGCCCAGTCCTCCGCGTTCTCTCTCTGTTCCTCCGCATGCCACCCAATACAGCGCGCCTCCCGGTATGGAGAGCGAGTCCTCTCCTCGCTGGACTCGGTTTTAGCAGTCACAGTGTAGGGTGTGGTTTGCGAGACAGCCCACCCCATCGGAGTCTGATACAAGCGTGGCGTGAGGCGTGGCGGGTTATCTATATATGGTCTCTCCTGGCGTCGATATGATGTTCTAAATCCCTGGTTAATTTATTACCGCCCTGGATGTGCATATAATTGCGCCGGAGGGACGGAACAGTGGTTTTCTAGAAACTGGGTGCGAGTGTGCGCACCAGTTTCATCCTCGCTTCTCCTACCTTGATAAAACAGCTTTTGTGTTGATAGCCCGCGGTATTGACGTGCGGCTAGAACGTCCTTTTTACAAGCTAGATCTCTGTCTATTAAACGTAAAACAGAGAAAGAGAGATAGTGCTAGATGAGGAATCTCTCTGCTCTGTTTCCTCCGGGGTGGCTGTTTGCTGCGCGTGTCGCCCGCCTGTGGTGTGGGGTTGGAGAAGTGATTGGGCGATGGGTTCGTTTGGGTGTTTGTGGCGGTTGTGTGTGTGTTGAATCTGGGGCGTATAACAGACAGTGGGTGGGGTGCGAGGTAGGTCGGTTTCGTGTGACGCTATCTTACAGGG
>NW_023340095.1:16370828-16372938 GCF_004916995.1 Morone saxatilis | reverse complement strand
TGTATGTGTGTGTGTGTGTGCTGGCTGAATGGAATCCCTCTCTTCCCGAGCTGATGCATAGTCAGCCTTGTACTGTGTATCACTGACAGGAAGACTGCATTATTTATCAGCCACAAGGTCCATTTCATCTGTTTTTGTCCTTTTATACAGCTAACATGTCTCCTTTATAGTCTGATTTTGCATGTAAAGTGCATAGCCTATCAAATGTAAAACCATGTATTTTTAGCATGGATCATAGCACACAGACCTGCAAATTCAACACACAACATATAGTGTAAGCCTGTGTAAGATAGAGCTATTTTAAATGCATGCTTACCAAAGTGGAGTAGATAGGCAGCTCTTTGTTTGGATTGACCAGCAGAAGGATGTGTCCAATGTAAGTCTACAAAAGAGAAGAAAAACACCATGAATTATCTTTTACTCTGTAACTTGGTTGGGAAATAGTAAAGTAAAACCAATAATGTGAAACATTTATCTTTTGGGTGTAAGGTTGCACAGCTCTGCTTTGATTGACACACAGACAGGCTGAAGCTGGGTTATAATTACTTACAGACTGCCTCGAGCTAACACTGAGTGCTGAGTGCTGTCCCACTCTTTCTTTAACATTAGTATTCATGGTGGTGACAATCTCTGTTCCCAAAAGAATATGGTAATCTCATGGCAGAGAAAGGTTAGGAAGGGACCTCCTATGATAACCTCAGTAATGACCTTTCTTGAGTAAAAACAACAAATCTGCCTTCCCACACAGCGCACACACAAACCCCGAGGCCATTTAGATACAAATAACCAACTTCCAATATCTGACCCTTTCCGTTAAACTGCTAACCCGCCGTTTCTCACAAAGAGTCCCGGAGGCTGTTTGAAAACCAATGCTCTGTCCCCTGGGAGGGCACAGACATTGGTAACATTCTGTAACATGCTGCTCTGTCCTTAGGTCCTGGCTCAAGGTTAATGACTTGGACATATTCCCACTGCTCGCAGGCGCAGATCGAAATTCACACTACAAGTTTGGTGTTTATTACTGAGTAAGACTTGTCTGATAACTGTGCGCCACTTCCCAACTAACTGTTGTTTAATCTTGTGACATGCTTGTCAGTAATCCAGCTTTCATCAATGTCTTCTGTCATATCTCTCCCCAGTTCCTTGCCGCTCTCCTCAGGGGTGTAGCAGTGCACTGGTCCTTCGATCCTGGCAGAAGCCAGTAGACCACTCATCAAAGCCCCCCATCTCTGACCACCCTGCTGGGAACATATGGACCATTCACTGCCTTTTGTCCTCCCCCTATTTCTGTCCTTTGCCATATCACTGCTAAATAAAGTCAGGAGACCTTATGTATAGAAACAAGAAGATTGAGAACAGAAATGCAAATCATTTTTATTATTTAATTTATTTGTTAACATGAAAGGTTTAAGCTATTTTTGGTCTATAAGAAAAGATGGATACTATGTTTAAATCTTTACCATTACATGTAAAGCTTTTATTTAGCTAACTGGCTGTGTTTAGGAATATCTTTGCTACAATCAGAATGGAGCATAATGTGTGACTGTACCATGCGCACCTTCATGGCAGAAGAGTTATACACAATTCCATCAGACGTGCTGTGATGTCCCCATGGTGGCTGATCTTTGTCCACTAACAATCCTTTCTTTTCACCACTTCTTCTTCCAAATGGACTCGAGCCCTCATTATTATAAATTCTAATCATTTCTCTCTTCTTCATCCACCAATCTACTGCCTTTTATTGTCATCCCCTTATCTGTGTCCCCTGCTGTGGCTAACCCTACTGTCTGTCGCCCATCTGGGTTAATAACAGTCTATTACTGCTTCTTCACAGAGAAGAGGGTGCACCGGATAGTGCCACATTGATCTGGTTCCAGTCTTTATAGAGCTCAGTCCCCACGGAGAAGTATGGGCCAGACTACAGTTTTGAAGGAATGGAGAAAATGAAAAGAATATAAAATGGACCAATTGTTGGAGATGAAGGTATTTTACTCTTCAATATAGTTATGGATTTATCTTTCCAATCGGTTCCAAATGGTATTGATTTTGCAATTGCCACCAATGTAAGTATGCATGCGTGTGTGTGTGCATGTGCCTGTGTGTGTGTGTG
>NW_023340095.1:16362806-16370728 GCF_004916995.1 Morone saxatilis | reverse complement strand
GTGTGTGTGTGCATGTGCCTGTGTGTGTGTGTGTGTGTGTGTGTGTGTGTGTGTGTGTGTGGGCATGTGTTTATTAGAATTAGGTACCAGTCTTACACAAGCCAGACTACTTAATAAAGAATTAACTACGATCAGAAAAATAACTATTCACCACGAGTTATATGCTGTAAAAGTAGCCAGATGTCAGAGGTCACACATATATATATATTATCTGAACAGTCTGCAGGAGAGGTGGTACAGAATACATGATGCACTGTGTGTAATGTTTATACTTGAGCGACAAAGAACACTACACGTACATATGCTGGAGGGAAACCAACGGCAGGGCTCACTGGTATAGGGAGGGTGTGATGTGATTCAAACATCACACTCTGAAATTCCCAGACCGTAAACAACACAACACTCCGCTACAAATAAACAATGATAGTGGCCCAGTTATGCCCGAGAGGGAATGCATGTTTGTATTTCTCTGTGTTGTGTGCTTTGAAAGTCTAATGCATGTTTAATGTTGAGTGTCACGAGGACTGTCTCACGTAGATTTGGTCGTTGCCAAAGCGCTTTTGCATCTCGTAGAGCAGGCTGCTGTCGGTCAGCTCACTGAGGGATGCCAGGTCATCATTGGGAGCTGGAGGCATCAACTTGACCTGAGAAAAATGTGAGGTGAGAGTTAAAATTAACATGTTGGCACTAAAATCTGTAGCTTGGGGCAGAACATGACAAGTTTAAAGTCTGGGGCAGTTATTCAGATATTGCAGGATTTTATTCAGATGGGGAAACTAATTGGAGGATCTGCAATGCTCTTGGGTCTCAAATGTACTTTAGGGAATAAATCTACAGCACATGTTGCTTAAAAAGTACATACTTAATTACTTCTCAATCATCAATGCTAAATCAAAACTTCCAGACTCCAATTTGAGCAGTTTTTATATTTTCATTTATTTTGTCACATTCCCTGCCTCTCTGCCAGGTGCAAAAACCTCTAGGAATCACTTTGGGCTAATGAAACCCTTTCCAAAGTAATTACGCAGTGTGTGAGATTCAAGATAAAAACAAGAACAACTGAGCCTACTGATATCTGATGACATGACACACAGGTTGGGCTAATCAGTATAGTATTTTTATCTGAAATTCACAATGTGACGTTTAATCTGAAATAGACAAAAACAACAAAATCTCAGATTTTCAGTTGGTCCAAAGATGAGTCTCTTTGGTAAACCCCTTCTTCATTTATTTTAAAAAACAAGGCAAAACAATAAACAGATTTGGGATTATCTATGCTCTCATTGTCTAACTGTGTGTTTTGTAATGTGGCAGATGTAAGAACCTACCTGCTCCAGTTTGCTGGCTCCAGAGCTAAAGGGTCCATCTAGGCCATTGTCCTGGGATGGCTGTCGGCTCAGTGCTCCACCTGCCTCTCTGAACATGGCACACTTCTCCAGCAGACTGTCCCGCTTGGAGATAGGGAGACCCAGGGGGTTCCTGAGGTAAAGGTGGATAGGCAAGGAGTTAGAAAGGAAACAGTAGATGGAGGGTCAGGAAAGGGCTCAGTGAATGAGAGAAACATATTTAAAAAAAAGCATGGTTTACAATTTGTGGAGTGACCACAAGAAAGAAATTGTGTTTATGAAACAGTTAACCCACAGGTTCTTGACAGGAGTGTTGAGGTCGTGTGAACCGCCATCGTAGCGTTGGTCAGTGGAGGGTAGAGGAGCGGAGGGGTCGGCCAGTCTCTGCAGCCAGCTCTCCTCTGCATTCTGCAGCATATCAACTATAGGCTCTGACGCAGCAATGTCTGGTGACATTAGACACAAAACAGGCGATTTGAAGTTTATTTTAATATAGACAAACACTGCTAGCTCCAAAATGGATTTTCTCACCATTCTGTGCCATTGGTGAAAAGACATGGAAAGTGTGGTAATATTGTTAACTAAAGACCATAATACTCTACCAGCTAAAACAACTAGGTACACCTTTCTGTTCTCTTGTCTTTTCCCATGCCAACACTCTTTCACAATCCACATGGATGAGCCTGCACTGGTGCAGAATGTGAACCCCACTGTGGATCAATGAAACTGTGCTTAAGAGGAAGGGGGAGTTAAGATCCCCCTGTCTGTAATGAGGTCTAACACGGCACAAGGGAAGGGGATGGCTTCATCCAGTCTTTTTATTTCTGTGTGACTGACAACCCCCTAGACTCCCATCTCTTGCTTTGGCATTCTTTCGTCATGTGGCTGCTGAGGGAGGGGTGTGGGTCTCCAAGTGAAAAAGAGGGGGATTGTCTCAGTCTCTAAGGGCTTGCCTCACATCTTTTCTAAGCCTACATGCTAGAAAGGGCTATTGATTACGGCCAGAGTGAGGCAGTCAGAGGTGCAATGAAACCTTGGGAGTAAATGGTTAGAGGCAGATATGATATTCTATCCCACAAAGGAGAGGTAAGAGCCCAAAGCCCCTCTAAATGACACATTTCATCAATATCACACAAGAGACAGCGCTTACATTAACAATGACATTCACAACCACAGCCTGGTAAAATGGGCGGTTTTATATTAGTTCTGTTCAGGTTTGAGATGCTCTCTGTGTGTGTGAGTGTGTGTGTGTGTGTGTGTGTGGGGGGGGGGTCCTCTTGTTAAAGGTCATAGGAGACATTTCCACATTTATAGCAATAGTACAGATGTAAATATAGAAATTAACACTATTACAACCTAGAGAGAGATGTAGCCTTTCATAGAGAAGTATTGATTACTTCTTTTTTTAAATTATAGATATAGATATATATCAAAGACTTTTTTTTTTTCAACCTGTACCTTATTTTCCCTTAATTTGTGTTAAAGTGACATTTTGAATTTGCACATAGAAATGTATACTAATTACATGTGTTCTACAAAGATTCAAAAATATTTTTAGGATTCTTTTAATGTACAAAATATCTACTGTATCTGTATAATTTGTTTAAAAATCAAAGCCTTTTGATACCTTTTATTATCAGAGAAGTAGATATTTGCTACATGGATTCCACTGAATGCCTGCTATTGACAAAAATTCAATAATAAAAACTATATATTACAAGTTTTAGATAAAATATATAAACATTTAGTAATACATGTATATATTCAATATGCGTCCTAAAACATTTGCAGAGTTTATTTTTAAAAGATTTTGAAACCTGCGATGTTGACATTTGTTTACATCGGCTGCTAGTCTTCTCCTTCCCTGCCTTCTGATGGCACTCTGCCATGTTTCCTGGATCACATTGCGGAATTTGACATACATGCCTGTCTAGCAACTGATGAGATGTTTCCAGTTATCTGTCTCTCTGTTTGAGTTGTTGCTCCAAAGCTGAGAGCACTGGAGCAGCAAACATAAAGGAGTCTGCATCACCCCACCCTCCATTTCCATCATCCTTCTCTATATCCCTTAGAGTAAGTTTTGTAGTAAGAGCGAAACATTGCTTCACGGTATCAAAAATATTACAAGGTAACTTAGATGCAAAGTCAGTTTAGGAGGGAGGGATTCTATTTATAATCACAATATCAGAATGGGCATCATTTTTCAGATAGAAGATGATGAATCTGCTATTTGTAACTCATTATTTGAATTCCTCCCTGAACTATCAGAAAGCCACATACACACCACTACCCGTACAATGAATTGGTGCAAATTGTCCTAATTTAGACCTCCTCTGGGTGATCTTGTATGCTTTCATGATTTAAAAAAACAATACATGTCCCTAGATAATGATATGACAACTTTCTGCCCATTAGCAAATTAATCACACAAGCCCCTCATGATTACTGCTAACACCCAAATTTAATCAGTGCATGTGTGTATGAGTGTGCAGGCATGAGTCAGGTTATCTTTAATTAATAAATGAGCTCTCTCTTGCAGATACAGTCAGGTGTGCACAGATTATGACAGAGCCTCACTCGCTGTATGCACTATGAGTGTATGTAAGCCTGTATTTCATATGATCACAGTGAGTATTAATGCATTTGAACAGTCTCGGCTGAATAAGTCAAAATCCATTCCTCTACTTTGCTTCATTACCTCTTGCTTGCTAAAACATGTTCACCAATTCTAGCAGCAATATTTGTATGTGTGTGTGCGTGAACGTGTATATTTGCGTGAATGTCTAAATGTGTTACCTGAGGGCTTGTCTTGGTTGCAGTTCAACAGAGTCGGGTTTGCACCGAGCCTCAGGAGCTGGCTAACGATGCTTGTCTGTAGGAGACGGGAGAAACACCCAGATCCATTTTCATTAGATTCTAAAACGATTCATACGGCATCTTCTTTCGAACCATAAGCACAACAACAACAAAAACATTTCATAGCACATTTCTAATGTTCTCTGAGGGTCTGAGGGGAGACTGTTAAAGGTCATAAGAGAGATGGTGGTTATCCCCCCATTTATTGCAACAGTACAGATGTAGATATTTAAATGTAGGATATACTGTGAAACCTAGAATTTAAACACTGAGCAGATGATACATTCAGTGTATGTCACTCATGACAGGTTTATACAAGTGTTGCCCCTGACTGAGGAGATCCTTTAATAATGAGCGTATCTTCCATCACATGTCACAGTGGAATAACCCTATAGTCGTTGTCTACTGTCATTTCTACACACAGTGACATGTGATGGCTGTCGCCACTGTCCTCTATTCTGTCTGGGTTTTACTTTTAGTCTAAGTTCACACAGGGATAAAGTGTCTGCAGTGTGACTCCATTTATTGATAAAATATCTTCATAATTTAACAGCATGACCCAGAAACTGTCTCAGCAGCTAAATAAATATAAAAGCATGGCTGGTAATTAAAAACAACCGTCTTATCAACCGGAGCAAATTCTAGGAAAACATTTTAGGGAAAATAATCTCAAAAGATGCCTGCATACTGTTCAGTTTTCAGACTACTACATATAGGTGCAATGCAACATGCACTGTTTAAACAATATGGTTCATACTGTCACTACCAAGGAAAATATTTACTTCTGATTGTCTGGCATTGTATCAGGACACCTCACACTAACATATTTACATTTTTTTTTGCCATTAATTGAGGCATAAAGAATATTAAAGAGCAAGTAACTATATCATAACAGCTGGTAAAACTAAACACAAACTACAATAAGCCTACTTATTACAGATTCTTAATTGTTTACTGCGTCAAAAAAGGCTTCCCAGAAACTTCAGTAAAATCAGCCCTACACTAAAAAAATAAAAGGGCAACTCTACCAATTTCACACATCAAGAATATTTATCATATTGTGAGTTTGAAAGATCTAGTAATTTACCAGGCAGGGCTGATTAAACAAACAACATTATGGAAATTGTAGGCTAGTGCTTTGATCGTCACCCATACTAGGTGCATAATAGTCAGTATATCTCAGCCTCTGCTGCAACGATTCTGACCATTCTTCTTTATATGAATCCTGTTAGGAGCCTAACTTTATGGAAGTCATCTACTGGTATAAGTAGCTAGGAACTTATTTGTACTATTGCGGAATAATAAGAGTTCTTCCGCATTACAGAGAGAATGACTCAGCACATTCAGCAGACTGGCTCTGACCCACGTTAACAGCTGTTCAACTATGACTGTACAGCATCTCTACTGCCCACAAACTCTGTCAGCTGCACTCACACCCTATAAATACTGACAACACGTCAGTGGCACCACAGGATCTGAACTCTTCAACAAGTCAAAGTTTACAGGAGGACCAGGAAAAGGTCACCAGTACATGGGAGATCAGCATGGAAAAAAACTGACCTTCTAGCTGAAGTAGATTCAGACAGACAGAACAGTTTTTGGTAAGAGCCCAAATGTCCTTTTAATACAATCTGTTAGGGCTGGAAATTCATCTTAAGATTAACATTAAAGCACTTAAGAAAATTAAACTTTCATGTAAAGCAGGTAGTTGCTATATTGCCACAACGTCCACATGTACCTTCATTATAAAACTGAATGAATTAATCCAATCCCAGTAGGGTAGTATTTTAACATTCTGTCATCTCTGGTTGAAAATCCAACACAAGACTATTTAAAATTCTTTCCTCAAGAGAGCACAACTTAAAAAGCCTTGACTCAAACCAAGGCAGCCAACAGCCAGAGTACAACTTATCGCAAGACAGAGAGGGGGAAGCTTAATTAGGTGCAGTAATAGGGTCATACATCTTCTTAAAGGGTCAGTCTGGTACGTATGGCACACTGCTGAAGGGTTCTTTGGGTTTAACACACCAGCTAGTGTTACAGTTGCCAGCACTGGGTTTCCAGGCAACAGTTTGCTTGTGCCTTATATCAGCAAAACCTTTTATTAGTAGGACCAGTGATTTTCTTGCACATCTTGAACCCATAATGCCCCGCATTACTGACGTGTCACTGTCAGACCAGCTATAAAGGAATGGTGACAGGAAGTGAGTGTTAAGAATGCTCAGGAAGTAGTTAGTATACAGGAGGCAAAGCACTGGCACCAGTAAAGAGCTGATGGCTGAGGTGATTTAGCACTGCAAGGGAAGCCTAATCGATTCTCCAATCCTCTAGACTGCCACTCTTAAGTCAGATGCACTTACTGTAGATGTTACACACACACACACACACATATATAAAGTAATTGTGTATTTGGAAAGTTTGAAAAACAAAGACACAAGAACGTCCATTTAGTATACTGCTGTCTGGAAGATTTGTTTAGATGCACAGATTAACTACCATCTTTCAACAAACAGCTGGATGAAAGAATCCACGTAGAGGAGAGAAAAAAAATATCTTTATGAATGAAATAGAGAAAGGCTGCAATGTAACGCAGAGGAAGAAGAAGAAAGAATTTGTAAAACACACTAGTGCATACAAAAAAAACATGCCTGGAAGGTAAGATGAACTGAAGAAGTAGAGAGAAACTCTAAATACCACATGAATAAATTCTCTTTGTCAGCAGTGAAGCACACAGCCCAGAAATGTAATTAAATATCTAGTTGGGTCAGCAAGATCTGAACGTGATCACTTCCCTTCCTTCATAGTTGGAGCCCCTCCAAACCACCAGTTCCCATCGCTCCAACAGCGCACCTCCGCCCCATCTGGAAATCAATCTCCTTTCCTCTAAGAGAGACCATTAGACAGCTAAACTGAAATGCTGTAAAAAATGAATATGCACTGCTTCACAGTGCCAGCAGTTTGACTGGTTCTGATCAATAGGCCCAAAAAGAGCAGTTTATCAGAGTGTGTGCAGGGTAACTGGAGGCAGCTTCCTCAGAGGAACAATCCATCTATCAATAATTTACTAATTATTTCATTCATTACATTAATGACAGCAATCACACTGGATCAATGCAGTTATATGAGTTAAAATGAAGGGACTTTCATTAAGAAGATTAACATTCTGACATTTTGTTGAGAAGCTGTGAGTTACCTGTCCATATTTAGCAGCCAGGTGGAGAGGGGTCCAAAAGTTGTTGTCAGCAGGATGAGGGTCCGCCCCACTCTCCAACAACACAGACACCACTTCTCTATAACCACTGGCACATGCTATGTGGAGCTTCAGAGAGGGAGAGAGAACCAAACATTAAGTTATCATAGCAAAAAGGAGAAGCTATAGTATATTTCAACAGCTGAGTTTAAGAAAGAGTATAAATCAGGGATGGACATGGACAACTCTTTGTCTCTCTCTGTCCATCCATCAACTCACAAACACTAACACACATGTGACCTCACTTACCAGAGTGACCCCATCATCATTGGGCTGGTTGAGGCTTCCCCCTGTAGCTACAAGCTGTCTAACATCAGACAGCATCGTGCTAGGTCTCTGCGTCTTCATGGTGTGCATGGATGGCACATCCACACCTAAAAAACACAAACACATTGAGATACACGTTACATTAAGTCTTTGGTTGTACACGCGGAGTCAGGAGTTGTTTAGCTTAGTTTAGCATAAACACT
>NW_023340095.1:16362143-16362736 GCF_004916995.1 Morone saxatilis | reverse complement strand
ACCTCTAAAGCACACTAATTAACACCTACAACATATTAACCTAATCTGTACAACAATGTGTACAGCACTGACAGTGAAAACACCCACCATCTGACAGGAAACCCTCTTCTGCTAAAACCAAAACCTGGCAGTCAAACTATGAAGATCGTAGACCTGACTGGTTGCTGTAATAGTATGGATTGATTATCAATTAATCTATATGTGACTCAGAGAAGCTCTAGGGCACTAACTAATTGGACTTTTCCAAATACACTGGTTGGATTAGTTAATCCATAAGTTTGTCTTTGCAGACAAATGAGAGCCACAGGGTGTGTACCTTTTTGAGACATGCTCATAGGAACATTACCGTAACAGAAGAGAATTCTTTTTCTCTGCACTGCTAATACTGCATGACTCTGCTGGGACAATGAGAAGAAAAACTGAATTTCTATTTCTCCCTGATGTAGAGACACATGGACAGTCTGTCTTTTTTCCACAACCACACAAACTTGATGAGGATGGAGAGCATGCAGCCATGTTGCTATAGCAACAGAGGCAGACTGAGCCTGTGTGAGTAAGAGGGTTTTTCATGGTGGCAAAGCCCAGCATGATGG
>NW_023340095.1:16359832-16362043 GCF_004916995.1 Morone saxatilis | reverse complement strand
GGGGGGGGGGGGGGGTATCAGGGGAGCTAAAGGTAGGCAGGAGGGAAGAGATCCCCACAGGGGCTGGCAAACAGAAGCAGAGAAAAGTCTAAAAAATTTCCGAGGCTGTGTGCGTGTGTGTAGGGTGGTCTGAGCTTTGATGAGTTTGCTGTCTGCAGTCAGAAGCTTGCATTTGTCATGTGATCCTGTGGTCAATGACAGATGGATGAGGAAAGACCCTCCATCAATGTCGATATTTGTTTCTGTCTAGCTTTGTCAGCACAATTCCCGTCCCGTCCCCCATTCTCTGCGTGTCTCTTTATATTTCCCTGGCACTTTTCCCTGCTTCTCCTTCTGTCACTCTATGTCTCAGTGTGCCTCCAACTATCCAGTGCTTTGTCTCTGTTATTCGCAGCTCCTGTGTTGACCTTCTCTTCTCTCTGCGGGAGACAAGTGCCCCAATAACAATCCCCCATCATTAGGCCTGTGGTTGTACTTCACCTTTACAGACACGCAGAACACCTCCCATTTAACCGCGGGTATGACATTTTAACTATTCACATGATCCTGATACTTTGTATCTGAAGGGAATGGAATATTGTCCTTTTTATTGTTTCCACTGTTAATAGAGCTCTTGATAAATTAAAAGTGAAATGTCAAAGTTACCTCTCTGTCTTTCTCTCACTGTGCAAATGCAAAACAACCAGGAGGTGCTTTACCATTTTCTTCCAGGTGTTTTCGGAGGATACAGCTGGTCTCAGTCCCTTCGGAGGCGTAGTCCAGAGGAATGTTTCCGTTGACGTCCTGCAGCAGAACGTTTACCCCGGCCTACCCGATTCAGAGCGGGAGAAAGCAGAGAAGACACAAACAAACTGAGTTTTAGCGAGGGCCATTCATCAGACTTGAATCGATGATAAAGTAGCCCCCATTATCTTGCCTTCCCAGAGGCGTATACCTGAGCAGAACCGTGGAGACATTAACAGACAATACAGTGAATTAAAGAACTCATTAAATAGCTTCCTGGGGGTCGGGGCAGTGAAGAGTGAGGGCGTTGGTTACCGTTACCTGGGATCATTGGGGTGAGCGTGTTTGTGCGTGTGACAAGATTAATGTGTGTTTCGAAACAGGGACCCTGCCAGAGTAGTCCTCTGTCATAGCACGAGATAACATGGGAGACCTTCCCGTGGGCTCCTTTAATGACTGTTACTCTGACAACAGCACAGTCGTTGGTCACAATATGGTTATGATTGATTGCTTCTCTCTGAAGGAACTCTACTGCACTCATTATTTGGAAAAAAAAACATTGCAATGCTTTACCAGCAGAGCAGAACTGTGTACAAGCTATGTAAAATGTACTTATGTGGACTTTAACATCTGTCCTTTTCATTTTTATCATCCCCTCTTTGGGGTTGGGCACTAAAAGTAACATACATCCTTTCAAGTGGCAATTGTCCGCATCCAGCCATAAATCGCTTCCTGTTGTTTGACTAAACAATAAAAGACAAGCCAGCGTAACGATTGAAGCTGGACCGCGTCTGATAACACAGACAGGGGACTCTAAGTGAGGATCCTTATTGAATATTTACAGCTAATAGAATTCTAACGACCAACTTGCAGTGCGGCAAAGAGATTTACGATCTAGTGTAGGCAGGCTGAGAGGGAAGGGGTGGGGTAAGCAAAAGATGGAAGGAAGAGAGCTGAGGGAGGTAGGGAGCCCGCTAACAGAGCAACACAAGAGCTGTTAACCTTAGTGCTCTGAAAACTGCAAAAGCACAAGGAGACTGAGCTTAAAACCTTGAACGCAACCTTGTAATCCTTAATTGATTTACTGTATAAATGTAACAGCAATTTTTTCAATTATGGAAAATGTTTTGCAGATATTCAGAAGGAACATTTTTCATCCAAGCAATTACAGTGCAATAAAGGCAGTACAATGCTGTCATTTCCAGTTATCAGAGAATCTGTTCTGGTGAGCTTTGCGGTTTCATTGTGCACCCATCTGTGTTGTCAATTGGGAGCTGTTCTTTGCCCACTTATGAGGGTTAGTTAGGGGTTAACAAAGGGAATTAATTAACATTAACAACTATCAGCTGCTGACTATTCATGAGAAAACCTTATCTCAACGTGAAGCACAGCTTGAAGAGCATGAGATGAGATGAGTGAGTCACAGAGAGAAAGCATAATATTATGCCCCCTACACCCACCCCTACCCCCCCAAACACACACACACAC
>NW_023340095.1:16343441-16359732 GCF_004916995.1 Morone saxatilis | reverse complement strand
CACACACACACACACAGTCCACCATCCCTACAGTACCTTTTAATGTCAAATTTGGATTGCTCCATCTATATTTCTTAGATTTGTGCTTCGCCCCCAGCCAGTGATCAACTTCGCCATAAACCTGGCAGCTCAACTCAGGGGTCCTCTGCTAACGTGTGTGTGAGTGTGTGTACTGCATAGTGGGTACTAAAGGGGTGTGCTAACCCAGACAATTCTCTTCAAGGTCCAGTAAAAGTCAATAGGGGTCTGGCTAGATGAAGTTATCAGCTGACAGACAGATATATCTTGCTCTGTCTGTCAGGATGTCACTCTCATCACCTTCACTCACAGCTGTAAAAAAATCAGCAGGAAAAACCTTGAAATGTATGTGGTGCTTTGAGAATTGAGGTGTTACACTAGGATGTAATCCTGCAAATGATAAGTCTTGTAAGTGTTGTAAGATAGATGTTATTATCTTTAAGTGTCTTTAAAACAATCACAAGACAACATAACAATGTGTACTGTGAAATATATTCTAAATTAATGTGAGAATGCTATACTTGCCCTCCTGAGCCTTTAGTAGTACACAAGTTGACAAGAGAAAGCTGTCACTACAGAAATAATTTACCCGAAGTTTCTGTAATGGCACACAAACCACCGCACAAAGATTATGGTGAAGGAAGCATGATCATGATGTGTGGGCCATTCATCGAGAGACATTAATCATGTGTCTGAGCTCACGTGATAAGGGCCGACAGATATAAACGAGTTGGCGCAGGCTGGCAGCCACACAAGCTGCAAGGGGTTAACAAGTTGACTTCTGACCCCCGACACACTCCCCGCCACAATATGATGAATCTGCCTCAGATGTCCCAGAGATGGAAATCTGTTAAGTCTATGCTGCGTGCGGTTCATAATGGAAGTTGTTATATGCAGTGACTGCCACAGAATCAATAACAGCTAGTAGAGCTCTCAGAGCTGTCCATTGCTGAGCTGGACACAGTCACGGCCCAGTGGAAATCATACAAAGCAAAGACTTACCATACACTTTTGTATGCAGCACTGCTTGGAAGGGGAGTGGTATTAAGTTTTTTAATCTCCAAGTTAACTGCAAGATGCCACTAAATCTGACAAACTAGTCCTTTAACTCTCCCATCTCATGTATATGATGGTTAAAAATAATCCCAACACTTCCTCTCATAAAAATACCAGCATATTTAACTCCAACTGTACCATTTAGATTTCCATACGTTTTTGTTTCTTCCTAAAAAATTTAACCCAGTGTCAATGAACCCTGATTATCAAAGAGTTGCGGCAAAGAAATGCACCAGAGGCAGCATGTTTTACAACCGAGCAATGACCGTATTATTGTTCTCAACTGATTGCACACAACATCTGTTCAGCTGTGATCTGCTAACATAGACTCCTTTTCTAAATCACCATGAAGCATTTTTTCTGTACTTTGTATGGTTGCACATTGACCTTCCCGCAGATACTGATGCTAGGATAATGCAACATACTGTATTGTTAAACACCCTAAAATGGACCACACATCACCACAACACATTTTCTATACCTTAGTTCATAAACGTTCCATCTAAACAAAAGATATATATGTTACAAAAAAAGACTTGAAGGTTTGGACCTTCAATTAAAGCAGATCACAGAACAGAGGAATGTACCACAATTGCTTGATGAACCACTATCATGTTTAGAAGAGGCAGGGCTACTTTAACAGAAAACCACCAAAAAAATTCAACTGGTGTGAAGTGGAGTTCAGTGTAGCCAGGGGCTTGCTGTTAATCGTTCGACTTCAAAAGGCTCAGAGTTGAGAAGTTTTGAATTCATCATTTACAAGCACAGAAAGTGGGTCAATCCTACAACTGTAACCCGCTGGGTTTTGAGCTATGAGATGAGAAATAACATTTTGGAACAGAACCTGTCATGGAGAAATGCAATCATATGATTTCTACATCTTCCACTGCATACGTCTAGAGACCGAAAGCTAATATCTCACAGAACTAAGATATATTACAGAGAAGAAAAGGAAAGAAGACCTTTTTCCAAAAAAAAATAGGCTGAAGTGCATTGGTGGTTAACAGCTTAAGACAGCCATACACATCCTTATGCTCTTCATGAGTCCATATTTTCAACACTGTGTCAAAAGGTAGAAGCTTTCTCTCAGACAATGAAGCATAATTAGGGCAAGTCTGAAATGAACTCTAATCACTTAACACATCTCTTCAGTCAGAGTCACTTTTCAGTCCAGAGTTTAATAAGAAATAAGAAATTAGAACAGACAGATTAGAAAGACATAATTGAGTCATTAAAAGAAGTAAGATTTGATAAGTAACGTCTGGGCTATGGGTTTGTATAGAAGACCAGTCAGGATGTAACACATGGAAAGTAAGAACCTTTGCTGAGGCATTCTGATACATGTATATGTATCCACTTGACTGTGTTGAAATCAAATGAGTTCAGTCTGGTTTCGTTTGATCATCAGACTGTTTTCACCATTGCATATTACACTGACACTGTAAATGTAACATTAGTGTAAGTACACACCTTGTCATATTTTATTTGCTTAGAGCCAATCCAATGTGACTCTAAACTGCCAGTTAATCCTACCAGGTTCTCATGACTAACAATAACCAGAGCTGGAGCTGGGAATAGGTTTAGGAATGACTTTGGAAATGGCTTGAGAATGAGAAGATACAGAAATAGCTTACTCCCTCTCCTGCTGTTTGGAGGCAAGAGATAAGAGAATTTACATTGCTGCCAATCCGGACACAGAGCGACAATACACCCAGACTTCTCATCAACCCCCCCTACTTTCCCCATAAGACAAGCCTGGTAACATCTCTGTCAGCAAAAACCTCCCCACTTTTCTGCAGAGGGACTGGAGACAGGGAATCAAGGACAGAGAAGCAGAGGATGAGGGGAGGAGAAACGGAAAAGGAGGTGGAAGAGTAGGACACAATAGATTAGTACATATTAGCAGCACTATTCCTTCCTGTGCCAATCAAAGATAAAGCTGCCAGTCAAGCTCTTCTTTCAAGACCACTGTTCCACTTCTCATTAAAATGTAAACCCGTTATATTTGGAGGGGAGATCTCCCACTTACAGCTCTGATAAGACAGCAGTTTGGGAACAGAGCAGAATGACTGGGCACTGGCAGGGTCTGTGGTGGAGGAGATGGGTGTCAAAACGAATGAATAGAAGAAGAGGGATATTGCATCTCTATCGGAAATATGGCTGACTGAAGCTATCTTTATCCTGTTAGACAGGAAGAGCCTCGGGCTTCCATTTCACAGACCGTCTTCCCTACTGATTATAGCAGGAAACTCAAGTGTTTATCTTACCCTAAAGAAAAATAAAAGCACTGAAAATGTGCTCAACTTTGGAAATGATAAATCTTACTTGGCTAGTCTTCTCACAGTCACAAACCGTCACACAAGGATGCACAAGGGCATGTGAGAAAATACAGTCAAATAAATAAGCACTTAGCACCAAAGGACATGGACAAATGTTTGAAATCAGATTTTCTTTAAGTTGTTAATGTTCTTCTTTCTTAGACAATGTTCTCTTCCAAGATGGCTGAGTTCTGTGTAAGAATGACCTCATTTACTGGAAACAAGTTCTGTCTTAGTAGTGAATGGGAGACATTTAGCTATTGCCCCCCAGTGAGCAGTATTAAATCTCTCTTTCGCTCTCTTTCATGGTATTGCCTATCATGAAAGCATAACTCATTGCATAAATTGCGTGTGGCATATCTATATCACACCCTACTCTGCAAACTAGGCTGCCTGCATGAATCTCTGCCTTGAGGGGCATTAAACACATGCAAATACACAAACACTCAACATACACATGAACCAACCGTCATACAGTCACTACAGGCTGACAGATCCACTCTGCACACCCTCTGCCTGGCAGATCTTCAAACATATCCATCCCTCTCAGGAACATCTCTTTCCTGCCCCACACACAAGACAGTCAGCAATCACTCCGGGCCCAATCAGCAGAACCAGGCTGTACCGGATGCCACTGAGCTCCAGACTGCAGTTAACCCTCCCCGGGTCTAATCAACACCAGCCGAACAGACCCAGCCCATTGAGTGAATGGGCTGGATGTGCATGCCCTCCCCTGCAGCTGGCCCATCTCTCGTTATGGACCTAATCAGTACAACCACAGCTCTTCACGAGACAGACCCGACAAGAGCTGGAAACATCCTCCACGGAACAGGCTCTCTCTTTGATATCATGCTAATGCCCAATTTCTAAATATTCTTTAGCTGGGTTTTTGAGAGATTGGAAAGTCGTGTTATAGACCCTTGATAATCCAAAACCCCTCATCAACAGAAGACGCTCCACTTGCTGAGAAAATTCTGGATGACTAACATGAATACAGCCACTGGTTCAAAGCTAATGCGAAACATGGAGCTAGTATGCTGACCCATTCCAAAACACTAATCTAATTTGTAGCTGACATGCTTGGAATTGCAAGGATCAACAGGAAAATTACTAAAACTAGAGCCAAAATGTATGTGTTTGTGTGTGTGTGTGTATTTTTGGCACTGTATAAAATAGTCACTACCACAAAATAAGCTGCATGTTCATGTTTGCATGTGTGTTTCTTACCAGTAGCAGCAGCAGCACTACATCTGCATGGTCACACACACATGCTACATGCAGGGCTGTCCACAGGTCTTCGTCCTGCAGGTTGACATTCAGGCCTCGCTCAATCAGAAGTTCCGCCGCAAATACATTGTCGTGACGAGCACACTGCAGAATGCAAGGACAGTAGGTTTCCTTATTATCAGTTTGCAGAAATGTAGATTTTCTGAAGCAATTATTAGGTTGTTGTATTACCACAGGGGTAACTTATGTACAGGAAGTTGCAAAAAGCTAATGATAAAGGCATGGAGAAAGGTTTTGGGAAACCATTATGTCAGAGAACAACACCTATTTCTTCCTGATATTTCTTAGTCAATTGTAGCATAATATGCACACCTTCAAGTTATTTTGTTTGACACATCAACACATGAGGGCTACTTTCTTAAATGTAATGATTATCATCTTAAATCAGCCCAGAAATTTTTGCAACAACATTTTCTTAATTAAAAATTTCCAGTGTAATGTATTGTGGTTTTTAATAATATTACTCATAACATACAACAGTAATGGAGGACTGAAAACATGAGTACAGACGTAAATCAGAACAGAACAAAAACTAAACGGGTAGGTAGGCACTGCTGATATAAGGATCTACACCAGGTGTCAGTTTGTAACATAACTAAAAGAGACGGCTGGTTTCATACAGAGGATGAACTGAAGGGCTGCATGCAGGGCCAGTATAAGATAAGAGTCAAAAAACTATGTGTGCATATATATGTATATATTTATATATACATATATCTTACCAAGTGTAGTAAGGATCCCCCAGAAGAAATGGGAGTATTGGGGTCTGCTCCATCCTTCAGGAGACGCAGCACTGCAACACAACACAACATCCACACGTTAACACTTGCTGTATGTGAAGACAGACAGGGCGCTTAGGGCATGTGCAGAAGACACATACAACACACACAGATCTCTGCCACTCGCTATTAAACCCAATATGTGTCAAGTGTCCTCTGACTGTCCTTGACACATCAGTGTGTGTGTGTGTGCCACAGAGCCTCACTCACACACTGACACAGATCCACATAAGTAAACACAAACCACTGCAAACAAGTTCACGCAGTCAGCCATAAACAAATGAGCAGACAGTAGTAGTCAAACAAGGTCACAGTGATTTTACTATACCACGGATCATCTTTTATTCAACATGAGAGCGAGAGAGATGGGAGTGAGAGAGTACTGGAGTGTGTGACCGATAAATAGAACAGGATGGACAAACAAGAGAGGGCAAGGGCTGTGGTTTGGACATACGTGATTTCACCGATACTGACAGCAGTAGATGGACACTGACTTGACCCTGGAAGACTTTATACCAGCAGAACAGCTACCACTGTCACGCAATCACACTACTACTACTTCTACTACTACTGCTGCTACAGCTACAGCTACTACTACACGATAGTCTTTAAACCAATAGGGACACTCTGAGGACAGTTACCATGGTAATTACAGTGGTGATAATTCCAACTAAAGAACCCTGTTTATGACCCCCATGAGGTCATTTCACTTAAAAGGGTCATTATATAGAGAGGCATGCTTAAATAACATCATCCAACGTACACACAGCCCCATACACATACAGAAAGCATGTTGTAAAACAGTACATGCAGGTTAATTATCTTGTGCTAATCTGAATATCCGTGCATGCATTTCCAAACCCCCATAGCTACACACTATATTATACAGTTATATACTTGTGTTTGTTGCATCATAGTGTCACATATAAGAAGCTGTAACCAGCAAATGTTTGGTATTTTTATTTGAGAAATAACTTACATATTTATCAGTTATCAATACTGTCGTCAGCACATTTGATGTCAGTTGACTAATCATTTCAGAGACACACATACAAAACACATACTGTACACAGACATTTTCACTCTTCACGTGGCCTTTACTGCTTAATGGGCTTTAAATGGTTGATGAGAAACAACCATAGAGTCAATCAGCACAATTATCTTCCATCTCTTCAACATACTGTTGGGGCTCAAGACTGTAAACCACCAATTAATGCTCATTAAGAGCTAAAGTCGTTACAAGGGAATAGATAATGCTCTTGCTTCCCTGTCTATCAAACAGCAGATCCCAGGGCTGCTTATGATCAAAAATACATCATGCTTGGAGAGTGTCAGTGCTCAGGACAGTATCTGTTAGAGCAGAGTTACCAGAGTTTTATGGCACATTATTGAATGTGCCTAAAGAGAGGTCAAAGGTCAAGAGGTACATATTGACCCTTAGGCAGTTAAAGAAAAAAATCAAAGTGTTTGTCTATTAATACAGCCATTACGAATCAATAGTACTGTTGTACAATTGACAGATTGGTCAACACCAACCACAGTTCTAGTCTGTGTGTGAAGCCCACATATCCACTGTGTCTATCTGGAGAAAACCATATGTCAAGCCAATATTAGAATGGATAAAAATGACTTTCCTGTGTTAAAGCTCAAAACAGCTGGCAATGAACACCAATCTGATTGGCTTCACGGCAGAGTGAGTAGGATTTGCCTTAAAAATAATGTATAGACTGCAAAAAGAATCCCTCTCAATCATTACTTATGACCCACTAGAAGTGTGTAGCTTATTGTGTTTGGGAAGTTTCGGAGCAACAACATTTGAGCAGTGGTTGTGTATCCCCCACCCAATAACAGCACACAAGGTGTGAGAGGGAGACCAGGTGGCGTTCTGATGAAATCCAGTTGTGCTGATAAATACTATAAAGCAAGAATAGGCTGCAGTGGCATTTCTATATTTAAAATCATAAAGTAGTTTTATTTTATTCAGTGGTAAACTAGAAAAAGTAACATTACCAGGGCTGCACAGTTAATCAAAATAATATCGAAAATTGGTCAAGTGCAATTTCCAAATTGCAGAAGCTGCAATTATTTGATAATGGTCAAACATGTGACAAACAGCATTATAATAATTTACTGTAGTGGTGCAGAGATGCCCTGGCCTACAAATCTTGTTCTCCAGATGTCAGAAAAAATGTTTTGTTTGGTACAGACCCTACAACGTATCATTCCCATTAATCCTAAATTATATTGTAATATGATTTTTTTTTCCCATATCGTGCAGCCCTAAACATTACCCAAGAACATATCATATAATACTGATCATTCAGTAGAACAGCTACGTATATGCTTGTCCCACAGCAACAACAGTAATTTTCTGACTATATTAAATCTTTACATGTCAGTTGGTGGAGTGTGTGTGTGTGTGTGTTACCCCTCTATCAGGACACTTCTGATTGGGAAATAAAGAGTGGGCACGAAGCAAAGTCGGCTGTCATTTTGTGGAAAATCGAAAAAAACAGCTGTTCAAGACATATTTGGAGTTTCCATGGCAACCAGATAGGAACAGAGTGGAAGAGAGAGAGAGGGGGGAAGAGAGGACGAGAGGGAGGCCTACAGAAGGTCAGTTTGATCACCTGTACACATACATTACAGTAGCAACACTGAAAGGTCTCCCAATATACCTATTTATTAGTAGTGGTAGTACGTTCAGATTAGCACAAGACAATAAGAGGAAAGCCCAAATAAGGTCAGATTGATCAACACGTGTCAGAAAGTACAGCTAAAAGCATGCACAAAAAGTTAATTAGTCTTCTCAGACCTGCTCGCCTCGAAATCTGTGCTGTAATTCAGACTGACAGAGTTTCTGTCCTTAACCTGTCGTTGTGTTTATGTAAGACCTGAATAGAGCTCTTCAGGATCTCTTGCCTACACAGAAAATTACAAGTACACTTGACGTTTTAAAAAAAAACATTAGCACTTCTCCTAAAACTTTCCTCCTGAAAAGGGCATTTAGATATGCTTTTAGAGATTAAAAAGATTAAAAGTACTTTTCTTCAAACTCTCCTTTTGATTCTTTGGCTATTCCTTATCTTATTGGACTGTGATATTCCATGCATTGGATCAAATCCCTGTAATGCATCCTCCATAATGTGCTACTTACAGCAGTATTGCCAATTTTCTTCATGTAGACACCAGACATATTTTCTCCATGTACAGCATCATTCCTTGGCAGCCCCATATGAGATTCTGTTCAAATCCCCCACCATTTTAAGTGCTTCTGCCTCTTTGGTCCTTATCACACAGTCATAGTCACCAGAGGCACTGTCTCACCTCGCTGCCCCATGTTTCTGAAATGAGCTTTGACATTTGTTCTTCGTTTCGATCCTGATGAAAAAAAGGTACTGTACAGTTTTCCAATAATGTTTAACTCTAAATGCAGATTGTTGTATGATGAGTTCTGTAAGATGGAACAGGCATCTCCTGCTAACATGTTCAGAAATTAGATGGCTTTATGGATTTCAGGTGGTAAAAGACTCTTAAACAATGCCATGCATTTACAGCAAACACACTAGTGTGTTTATGCATTATGCAAAATAACATTGGCCAAAGCATTTCATCAGCACAAACCCTTCTAGAAATATTAACTCACGCCACCGTGTTAATAGTCTCCATGATTAAGAAAAATTACTCATAAAATAAAATTTAAAAATATATATATATATATATATTCTTTTGCACAATGATATGCTAATTATGTCCTCCAAAAACAAAACCATTTGTACTGAATGAGTCACCTTTTTACCATTACCAGTATTGTAGTATATTGTGTAATGTGCATCGTATTGTAGTACTGTAGCTGTAGTGTTCCTCTCAGACTAGCAATCGTTGTGTAACCTAGTGGATATCTCATTGTTGGACACGCTTCCTCTTTTTTTGTTAATAAGTACTTGTGAAATCTCCTCAGGAAATCCAGCAAAACAACTAGGATGAAGAAGAAGAAGGAAAACACTCCAGAGATTGAAAATAAGTGAATGTGTTTTAATCCACTGTCTGTGCTGACCGTATTTGGGAAAAAGATGCCATTACACACTTCTCTGCTTCCCTCTTGGTTTTAATGTTAATTGAAATACTCAAACATAGGAGGAAAACATTTCAACTTCAAGCTCAGCAGTAAAGACATCGGTGAGAAAATGAATTCACGCAAAGTACTTTTTTATATCATTTCCTGCCTCTCATATTAACCTGTACTGCCAAATCTCTTAAGGAAAAATGATGCATCATCAAGTGAACCAAAGGTTTAATAATAGAGGCTCAGATAAACAACACTGCCAGTGAAAAGTTTCAATATGCTGCTCGATGATGCAGTTGACATTAAAAGGATCCCTGCTGTATCAGAGAGAGTCATAAGGTTTTAAATTGAATTTCAGTAAAAGATATCTTGGCATCGTTCTGCACTCTGTGGGCGCAGGCCCCGTTCTGTCAAAAACATGACAGGTGTTTGACATGCCTATAATCCCAGCATGCTCTGTTGCAGAGTAATATCAATGTATTCCTCTAAAATTCATATTCGCATATTCCTCCACTTCTCCGGTTTGTGTTTTATCATCTAGGAAAGCGACTGGCAGCGACATGTTTTCTCCACTGAACAGGACATCTGAGTTTTGGATCGATGTGAGGTGGTGATGGCAAGCTGACTGATAAATAAAAGACAGCTAAATGTCTTGGAGTTCCCACTGCAGTACAGGACATCACTACTACTATGAGTGGTACATTGATTTTCATCTTCAGCTGTGGTGCCGTCCAGTACATCACTTACAATTACAACAGGTGTCTAGAATAATACAAACATACTGTATAACAAAATATAGAGAAATATACAGCATATAGCATATACACCTTAATCTGCATCACACATCTACACACTAGAATTCGATAAATGAAATTTTGATTATTTATAATCATTTAAGTATTGAGCATTGAGGACTAACAAGGACTATTAGCAGCAAGGCCACCTTGTCGCAGAATTCTACTGAGTTAAGAAGTATTTATTAGTTAGATCCAACAGGAAAAAAAGCCTGTTAAAACTGGCTGCTCTGTTGTTAAGACGCTTTGCTGCACTGATCTGAAGGTGGGGACTGTGTCAACACAAATGGCTAAACATTGTATAACACTGGCACACAGCAGTGCTTTAAAAAAACCAAGACCAAAAGCTATTACTGTTACCTCTGCTCACTATGGAGAACTGATTGGAGTCTGTGAGTCCCTGTGCTGTGCGTACAGGATGGATCTATACACACTGATCAATAATGGTGGGTGGCTACTAGTCAAACAACTGTTTGTGTAGGTGCAGTCACACATACAGTAAATGTACCTTATGTATAATAAAGGAACAGGATATGTCAACTTCTTAACGCATAAACACATGCAGTCACACATGACACGCAACCAACATAGGCACAGGGGAAAAGCACTAGCCTATTAAAGCAGAGTATTTGTCGGTGGGAGATGAGATGACGTGATCTCAAATGCCAGTGAGGGAAAAAATGACGTCGGACCTGAGGACTGTTAATAAGTCAAGATAAAAAGTCAGGAGACCAACAAAGACTTATTGTTTTGGGGACCCTGAATGTCTTTCATGATTATCCAGGCTGTGTAAATGCATATATACATACAGGTAGCATCACTAGTAATTCCAGGATTATGTAATGTTAGACTCTTAACTGAAGTTTCATTACCATCAGATGACTTAGAAAAACTCTTCTTCTCAAATAAAAAGTCACCTTAACGTCACCTTTCTTTATAAATGATTTACATTAACTCTGATTCTGATTTCTCACATTGTGTTTTGCCAGGAATCATCATCTCAGTAAGAACCACAGACAATAAAATGTCATCTTTAATGTCATTATTCTGTTGAAAGGGGAAGACATGATAAAAATTGATTCTATGGCTACAAGGGCAACAGCTGCTGCCGTTCCACTTGTGTCTTGCTTTGATGAAGTTAAGAGATTGGTTTGGGAAAAGCAATTTCGCCAAATGTCAAAATGCAAGAGGGCAATATGTTTGCATATGACAGATGGGAATGGAGAATGGAGATGAGGTATAGTATAGCTCCTATCTAAGGGCTGTGTGCTATTGGTATTTGTTTCACCCTAACCCTACAATATCCTCCCTAACGTGATGCTTCTTTCCTGCTGCCTTTCAATTTCTTTTGCTTTACAATTTTCCATTTTCACCCATTTACCTTTTCTCCACCCAGCTTTCTCTCATTGTCCTTCATCTTGTTTCCTGTACAAGACAACCGATAAGAAAATAAATCCTTGCGTGACTCTGTGTGTGAGATATCTCTGATTACCAGGCTGCCTTGTCAGCAGACTGAGTTTCTGCTGATCATATATATCTCTACGAACATCCAACAGCTATGAATGTAATTCTCAAGTCAGCTCACTAAACCCAGTTTTTAATTAGGATATAACAAGGGTTCAGCTAATCTCTCTGTCTAGCTCTCATTCTAGTCAGTCTCTGTGTTTCTTTTGCCATTTCCTCTCAGACTCTTATTTGGCTAATCTTTCTACTTCTCTTTTGCAGAGTCACAAGAATTTAAAAACAATGATAAGTCACCAAAACGTCTTTACAATCAGTTTTTTCATTAATCACCACCATCTGGGGGACACGGCACTGAAAATTGAAAACTAATCAAGTTGAAACATGGTTCAATCAACATGACAGCAATGTTAAAGATCTCATTGTCTATCAGTTAACAGGCGTGAATTTCTAGTTCGACACAGTCTCTCAGTCTCATTTCACAGTTCAACCTTCATCTCGTGGATCCCTTAAAAAACTGAGAGCATAAACATTTTCTGGTAGGCTTATCTGATACAGATGTGATGAAATACTTACATACAAGAGAAAATCAGCCCCCACATGTCCTGTTTGATATTTCTGTTGTAGTCTGCTTTCTAGACTGGGTTATCTTGGCATTGTCAATGAGTCAAATGCAAATCCCTTATTCTTTTACCCCTATCCACTAGATAAACCCCTAGGCTCTCATTGCAACAACTATGTTTACACAATCCCTTATCTCTTAAAGTAATTCTGCAGTAAGGGGAACGATCCAGAAATGTTCTCACATTACTTTGGGAAAAGCCCAAGCCTGGGGCAAATCTTATTACTCTGTACAAAAGGAGAATAGAGTTAACTCAAGCAGGAACGGTGACAAAAACTATTATCACTCAGCTCACCAACACCAGCGAGGAAAGCTCGAGAACCATTGTCAAAATGGAGCTAGTGCTGATCCGCCCAGCCAAGTGCTACATCAAAGAGATACACGCTGCACTACGGACAGAAGAGCAAGACGGGCCAACACAGAGTAACAGAAGAGTTACTGTTAGTAGTGAATCTGTCCCTCATGCTGGGACTGCTGCACGTTGGGTCTACTGTTTTCTTTGATCCAGGTCCAGTTCTTGCCTTTAACACCACCAGAAGGTCAGGAGGCCAAACAAAAGGTAGCCTGGGACCAGTTCAGCGCCATAGTGGTGCTGGGTGGTAGGTAAGCATTAGGCCGAGGGGTTGCAGATCTGATTCATGCCAAGCCAAGGAACCCTGGTTTCAGTCTGGCTGTTTGCAATAGCACACCAGCTGCTCCCACAGACCCCAGCTGAACCTCATTGGCAGCCAGAGAGCAAAGATTAACACAGTGACCTGCAAAGACTGCTTGTAGGACTGACACAGATACACCCAGACAGCTGGGTAAAGGACTGGCAAATGCCTGCCACAGACAAAAAGAAAGATGGTGAGGTTGGACAAAAGAAAACTCAATGCACTTTACAGTAAAGTGTGAGGACCTCTTGGACCTTATGAGTTCATTGACCATCTGATCTAAAGAGCAGCCTGAGTACTTGCATGTGTCTTTGCCAGGAGCCAGGCAGGCTGCAGTCCTGCTTCGACCGAGGCCAGACATGATTTACTGTGTACCTGAAAAAAGCTCACAGACAGAAATGCACACTAGATGTTTACTAAAAGCAGTTAAAATAACAGCCATTCCAGAGTAATAAGCAATCTTTTTAATTATTTTTAAATGCTCCAGTGCTTCAGTGTCATCTGTATTTATAGAAAACAAAATCATTAAAGTGCATTAAGTATTAGCAAGCTCCCATTTGTTTGAAACCAATGGCTGAATGGTTCAAACAGACGTAATATCAATCTTACGAACCGGCTGCTATTCACTGTTGCGTTACAGAAAATAATCTGCGTCAAATGTTCTCACGTTACTTTTTGTTTTGTTGTCATTTTATCTTTAAAGAATATTTCAAACCCCCTTGCCGCTGACACTGAACAGTGCAGGTGTACATAGTCCAACAAAAAGTCACTGCCATTCTGTGGAATTACTGTTTGCTCTCAGCAGCAGATATTATCTTCTTAGCTAAGGTATTTTTGTCCTTGAGAGCTGTTTGTATCAGGATAAAAGCTTCACTCTGTTCTTCTCACTCAGTCAAGTGGACAGCTTCCAGCAGAACGTGTAATCGCAGACAGCAGCACTGTTTTGGCCGGCTGTGTGTGTGTGCGTATAGGCGTGTGTGTGTGTGTGTGTGTGTGATAGGTCAATATAATAAGTGAGCCACTGCAAATCTAGTAGCCAGTCCTCTCCCTCGTAAGTTTACCGTGTACACATTCACACACACTACTGCCATGACACACACCCTCATACGTGCACCCACATACACACCTTCTTTGTCGTCATGGCGAATGATGGCATCCTGAAGGACATCGGCGAGGCCGAAGCGGACATGGTGCTTCTTGCGGTGGGCGGGCGGAACTCGAACCTTGATACCACCTTGCTGGCGCTGAAGGCTCTTTTCCCTCTCGTAGTACGCCCTTATTTGGTCACAGCGCATCCTCCTGACCAGCCGCTGGCGCTGGCCAAAGGGGAGAGACTCCAGCAGACACTGGTCTATCTCCATGTTCTGACGAAAGACATTACATAGCTGGAAACAACCTGGTGAGAAAGAGAGAGAGAGAGGGCAAGACAATGACAATGTTTAATGTCAGAAAAAGATATAGCTGCATAGAATTAGATGCAAATGTGATATATTTATGCATTATTTGTTTTCATTCAAGCTCCGATGGCAAGCTGTCCACGCTTAAAGTGATAATCTGGTGAATCAGTGAAAACACTGCAGTCTATTTACTGATACAGTTTGACACCGAGCTAATGAGGTAACGCTGTTTGTTTCATCTCCAGGCAGAACGGTTTTAACGTGTTATTGTTGTGTGCGTGCATTGTATGCTTGCATGTCTTCAGTTTTCACAGTTGTTTGCGGGCCATCATTTAGCATGTTTACTGTAAAGGATATCTGCTGTGTCTGTTTAGCCGTGGGGTGAGTTGAGAGAAGCATCACAGCATTTTGTGTGTAGTCCCTCCTGTCCCAACAGTGTGCAGTGATTCTCCTGACTCCGCATAATCTCCTTGCCTCTCGGTGGAACTTAGCCAAACAGATTTCGTCGCGAGGCAGCTGCTGAACCTATTATGGTCTGCTTGGCTGATTAGGATGTACAAGGCTTGTGCAGTAGGTGGGCTCAGAATGAGATTCGCTGAGGGTGCTCAGGTAAAAATCAAGGGAGACACACACTTTATTGAACAATGTATTACATAAGGTAGTTTTAGTAGGAATCTGGCTGTGATAGCATTGATCATTTGACACATTCAGGCCACAGCCACCCCATAGGACAAGTCAAATGTAAAGAGGAGGATGTCTTTGCAGAAATATAGTGTGTTTTTCTCCTCACTCGCCAACTCCTCTCTCTCTCTGGCCCCTGCTGTTATTATATCTCATTTCTTCTTTTATCAAACTCCATGTTGCTGTTCCTTTATTGCTTTCATCCTTTTGTTTTAAGTATCCCCTCCTTGGAGGATATTTGTCTCTCCACTGATTTCCAGTGGTTCTGTGTCTCTATTCTCTCTCTAGTAAATGGGACACCTCTGAAGTGCTACATGTTGTCCCATGTTTCCCAGCTCCATCAGTCTCTTTCTCACTACTTCATCATCAGTCTTCATCTCTCATCCTATCCACAGAGTGACAGTATTCTTGGCAATATTATTTAAACAGTACTCACATCCAGGAGGGGAAAGCAATATAACAATAAAAGATGTCAGTGACTCCTCCAACGGACACGAGTGGACTGTTGCTACTTTGTGTCTACTTTACACAGCATGCTGCTGTTGCTCATTTGTAAGGGCCAAGGTGTGTTTGGACTAGATGTTTATCATGTAGAGACAAAGACATCCTGGCAGACAAATGGAGCTGCTGTGTCTCTGTGCTTTTTTCTGTTTGATATACATCTACACATTCAATCCAACACCTGCCCCCTCCACCCCCGTTCGCCACACATACATACACACATGCACACACACACACCCTGCACAATACACCAGTGCCATCTGCTCTGGTTAGACATGTAAAAAAGGTTCTTTTGTGTTCAGGTCCCAGACAAAGGGGGGTCATTATTATACTGTTCATGCTAGGGGTCTGCTTTAACTGTATTTTATTTTTGAAACTTGGCTGCAGGTTGAACTGACAGACATATACAAACACAAAAACACACTCAATCTCTTGCCTTTTTCAATATAATGCCACTCCATCTCTCCACAGCCTAGCTTCCTCAGTGCACTGTTATTCCCTCCTTTTTTCTTCTACTCTCACATATTTCTCCCCCTAACCTTCTCCTCTACCCAGCCCATGTTTATTTCTGACTTACAGGAGTAGTGGTGGTGTGTGTTCAGTCTGTGTCCATAGTAGACATCTATACAGTAGTGGGCGCACTGATATAAGTTGCCCT
>NW_023340095.1:16336815-16343341 GCF_004916995.1 Morone saxatilis | reverse complement strand
CACACACACACACACCCCCCCCAGACAACTAGTCTAGGCCAGAGGTGAATATGTTGTGAGCACAACGGTCAGCAGGTGTGTGGAAGTGGATAAAAGGTAAAGAACTGGGACTGTGACTAATCCAACTATTTTCATTATCAATTAAGAAAACGGTTTGCTTGATTTAATCGAGTCTCAAAAATGTCCGAAAATAATGAAAATCCTCATCAAAATGTCATAAATCATCATCATATCTTCATAATCCTTGCTCTGTCTGACGAACACTATACACCAAAATATGGCCATATTTGCATTTTTGCTCACAAAATGCCAAAATAGTAATAGCAGATTAATCAGCTAATTATTTCAGCTGTAGACAGATATGTGTCTTGATTGAAGGTTTGTGGTAAACTGTGAGAGTATGAGGATGGGAGCCAGATTTGCCACACCTAGAAAAATCACTGAGACTGAGATTTTCTTCTTTTTTCTCTCTTCTTCTCTTTAATACTTAGGTGGTAGTATGAGCAGTAAGTAGCAGAGATCATAAAGCACACTAGCTCTGTCAGTACTATACAAAATGTGGATATGGTGAACTCTGTCTGCATCTCCGCCTTGACTTGTCATCTCTTCCTTAGTTGGGCCACTCATATCCTCCACACTCTCTGTCAACCTCGTATATCATCTATTATGAATTCAAGGCTACAGTCACATCAACCCATGAACACCCAGCACAGGACAGACGCCACATAACATACACACACATTAAGTCATAAAATACAGTACAGTACAATACAGTATGTAGTTGATTGATATAGATTTGATTCACCCCAAAGTAAAATAACATTTAGTCGGTAAAAACATTTACATAAAGTGATACAAATGCACCTCTAAATAAATGATGATGTATGCTTAGTAAGCTAAAAGGTTCACTTCAACTGCACCGCAGTCTACATGCGGCTCTAAATGTTGTGACTATAAAATATGTCCCTCATGACTTGTCGTAACCTGCAGTATGTTGCTATATGTAATGTGGCTGAATGTGTTGTTAATATAAAATCATTGGTTGTTGTATCAGAACATTCCCAGGATCATTCCGTTGTTAGATGAAAACGTCAAATATGACCAGCACTGACAGAAGAGATCAATACGAATTTGCCCTCAATCAATAAATGCTTGAATTTCCATTTTTCACATGAAAACAGTATATAAATTCAGATCAACTCAGCTCCATCAGCTAAGGAACAAACATCACTGCCTAATTTTCCCAGTAATTTTCAGACAACTGCACACAATTGACTCAATAGTTTGATGGAAAAACTATGACATAATGTCTGCTCATTCCTACTAAAATAAAACTGGCGTTTGCTACAGATTGGTTGGTTAAAGGACAGGACTGAGTCTAATGGGAAACAGGGCTGAAATAATCTGAGAGAGATGGAGTTAGTGGGGAGACAGGAAGAGATGACAGTGATGTAAAGAAAACAAAAAGTAAAGAGGTAGCGGGTTACTAATATCTCCTTGCTATGCATCTCCAGGACTTATTCCAGTATATAATAGAAATAGACTGATGACAATTACTTCATGCAGGCTCCAGCTAATAACACTGACAGCACTGCAGGAGCTTGTAAATTAGAAAATAGCACACACACACACACACACACACACACACACACAGGCTGCAAACTGCAGACAGCATAAATTTACAGGATAGAGATACATGTATGTAGGGAGAGATTTGCAGGTGAGACAGAGTCGAGGAAAGATTTTGCAGCCATAATCACCTCTACAGTATCATAGATTCAACTTATTTCTCCTTTTTCCTTCCTCCCATTTCTTTCTGTCCTTGCCATTACCTCTCAAGTATCAGCATCACCCTCCCTCATTCCTCCCTGTGTCTGCTCATCATTCTTTGCACCACTTGGCTGCATTCTTCATATGTCACTCATCCCATCCTCACCTCCTTTCCATTTCCCAATCCTGCCATTCTCTCCCTGTCTCCCAACGCTCCTCTAAATCACCCTCAGTTTCTCTCCATCTGTCCTTCTCTCTCTGAAATGACTTTCTCTCCCTGTCAGTCTGTTACTGTGTTATGAATATGCCAGACACTCGTGGGATCTGCATCTTTGAGGCTACATTTCGTCTTTCTATCCCTCTGCCGCTACCTGCCGCATTCACCGGTCAACTTCACACATCTGCAGCAGCTCTCTGCAGCAAGCTCACACACCCACTTACTGCACGCACACACAAGCAGGGACACAAATACCCATTCGAAGTTTATATTGCGCTGCTGTGTTCGGCAGCTGGTGACCAGAACCCTTAAACATGTCAACGCATGCAGCACATGACACCTTGCATATATAGTAAGTGCTAATACAACAGGCACACACCCATGGCTGGGGGCATACATAAGCACACTTGCACACACGCATGCATGCACAGATAAGGAGATGGTGTATGGCTACTTACAGCATTTGATGAAATGGTAGTGAGACATTTTCTGAGAGTAAGTCAGACAGTCCGCCTGTCAGGTAAAAAGGCAGGCAGGCAGGCAGGCAGGCAGAGAGGTAGGCAGCTACAGGTCCCAGCTAAACTAACTAATGCAGAGCTCGTAACCCAGCAGGATTCATTATTAATCTGGCTCCCTGCATGCTATCCAAACTCCGTTCCCCTGTCTGCATTATTCACCACAAGCGGCAGCGGCAGCTCCGGTTGCAGCCCGTGCAGCATCTACATGCGCACAGACGCAGACTCACATACACACACACGCACGCACTCGCACAGACATTCACTCACCTCCCTCGGATCCAACCCGTGGCAAGCGAGAGCTGCGGCCTGTTCTAGCTCTCCCCTCCGCCTACAGGCCAGATAACCGCCTTGCACAACGTCATTTTCTCCACCATGGCCGACGCACGTGCTCCAATGCGTCAACTGACTGGGACAAGCCGGGCTCAGGCCCACCTTCTGCTTCCAAACACCCCCAATGACGCAATGGCTCTTCACCTCCTTACACCAACCCTTCCCGGTCTTCCTATCACAGCAATTCAGAGTGACTCCATAAGGATGCACACCTCTTTGGACGATCCTGTAACCTTCTCCAGGCCAAAAAGGAAAAACGGGGGGCGCAGGGGGTGGGTTTAATTGCCCTACCCTATACTATAAGATATAATCGAGAGAGAGAGATGAAGAGAGAGAACAAAGGAGGTCACTGGAGAAAGCAAAGGAAAGGATAGAGATGGAATGGAAAATGGAGGAAATGCAGATACAGCAGGGGGCAAGAGAAAGAAAAATAAGCAAGAGACAGGAAAAGGGGGGGGGGGGCATTAAATTGGATAGAAGGACAGCTAAAGAGAGAAAGAGAAGCTGCTGCAGTGCGGCTTTTGTGGGCGGGTGACAGGTTAAGTGCTCATAAACGGTCTTAAACTGGCCACAAACAAAGTGGTTTACTGTTACCAGTACATCTACCACACACTCGATGAATGCGTTTATCATGCTGCAGCACGCACACATACACACATAGTGTTAAGATGATGCAAGCATGCCCATGTGCTCGCAGTGTCGTGGTGTCTGTAGGGGTAGTCTCTTGACTTTGTGCTTTAAGGCTGATTTGCATACATGAATACCTAAGCTGTGGCATTAAAAAGAGGATTTGCACGAGGAGGGTGAGAATGTGAGGAGAACAAGAGAGAGGGGAGCGAAAGAAGAGATGGGAGAGAGAAGTGGGGGTAAAAAAAAACCCGGCAGATTAAAGGCAAAGCGGACAAAGAAAAGATAAAGTGATGAGGCGAAGAACGACTGCAGACACACGCAAATACTCATGAAGCGTAGGAAAAACTGGCTCAACGGGTGTGCGGTGTGTGACACACATTGAAGAAATCTGTTGCCATGCGTGCTTCCACTCTGTAGTTATAGTGTGCTGCATTTCCTTGTGGGAGATTTTGAGCTGTTTCTCACATTGCTGTCTAAACACAGGCATGTAGAGAGATAAAGGAATGTGAGAATCAGGTGAATTCATTTTGTGAGGGCATGGATAAGAGAGGAGTGGCAGAGCAAGCTTAAAGACAACGAAAGGTAGCAAGAGACTGAGGAATGGATGTGTGTGTGTCTGTGTGTGTGTGTGTGTGTGTCAGACTGAGATGCTCGAGTAATTTCCTGTCATAGAAAACAGGGGTCAGCAGAAGCAACTCGCTGTCATCTTCTGCAAAACACTGCCAGAACAACTACTCTAACATCTACCTGGGTAAAATAAGATGCCAGGTGTGTTGTGTGTGTGTGTGTGTGTGTGTGTGTGTGTGTGTGTGTGTTTGTGTGTGTTCATGCTTATATGTCTGAATCTGAAGGCTTGTAAAAATTGCAATATACTGACTACTAAATCAGTCACGTGGACAAACACATTCGCACCTCTGCTGCCCTTGCCACCCGGACAGAGTAGTATTTTTGGTCAAGGATAACACAATGACTACCCCATTAACACTTTACCCGTGACATCTAGACCTCACAGCAGTATATCTGACAAGAAAATGTCATGCTTTTCCATCTGAATGTCGTGAAGCATTAATGGCTCGTGTGAAATCTTGCTATCTGCGCCTGCAGCGATAGACATGTAACATGCTGTATCAGAGAGTAGTGATGTGCTGGAACATTAGGACAAAAGGTAATACAAGGTCTCAATGTGAGACATCTTGCTAGAAGGCAAGTCAACTCATCTCTGGTGAAGCGGTGACAGGATAATGGGTTGGAGTCACGTCCTAATAATTTCTACCTCTGCGGCTACAATTAGGTCAAGCACCTGAGCGGCGAGGTACACAGCCAGTACGGATACAGTGAAGAAAATAAACAGAAAGGAGAACTTCTTTATTTATGACAGATATCTGAATCTCTCTGTTAGAACGGAAGTTTAACAAAAAGACAGGTAGAGAGAAAATGATTGCCCGAAGAAATAACCCACTTCTCAGTACGTTTACCCCATCATCTAAATGCGTGATATATCTGTTTACACCGCATGTTTGTATAGTATCAGAATGGATGTTCTGGATGACAGTTTATATTGTAGCGAATGCTGTTTGGCTGTGCAGAGACTGTCTCCCTGCATCTACACAGCAGTGACAAAGCTTTTGTCCCACAGGAGATGACAAATTTCATTCTCTTTGACACGGCTGTCATCTTGCCATCATCACCCTCAGGTGTCAATCAATACTACGCGTGTATTACCATCCTTTCTATGGTTTATGGTTACCACCCTTGAGTTTGTGCATATGCTTGCATGCGATCCGACACTAATAATGCGGGATGTCTGATGCAGGAAATGTTCCCAATTACAGTAAAGCCAAAGGCACTTGGAAAGTTTGGGGGTGATGCATTATATATGAAAAGAGATCTCTTTGGATTAATTATTCATCATATGTGAAATATTTACACAAATAAATATTTATTTATTTTAGCAGCCAAATTTTAAATTTTGAATACTATTTGCATGTACTATGGATTGCTTCATGTTGCATGCACATAAAGAACCTTGCATGCTGGTGGCACATGTGCACCTGCATCCACACACATAATGAAGCTTTTTCTGCAAGCAACAGTGCATTTACCAGAAACAAGAATCCCTCAAGCCCCAATGGACCACTGGTGATTATAATGGGAAACACTTGCTCGCTCATCTCTCCCTCTCTTTCTCTCTCATCTCCTCTCACACACACACACCACACACACACACACACACACACACCATTCAGGTTAATCCAGTGCCTTTCTATTCAGTAGATTATGTTATCTCCCTTGCCTCCTATCTCAATCTTAAACCCTCTCCTTTATACAGTATCTGCACGGTCAGAGTCATTTGATTGTCCTACGGCTATTTCCCAGCAACATTTCATTTCAGGGACTAATCTATATTATTACACCACAAGGTTCTCCTTTAAATACACAGTGTATTTTATAATTTACCATGTGTATTTTTTAGAACGCTGCTTCGATACACAGAGCTGCAGTTGTTAAGCTGAGGGCAAGCCTGTGTTTTTATCACTTTTTATCACTAACCCTAACTGGAAATTGAACTTTAAGCATCAGAACCATAACATATGGTATCACACTGAATGTTGAGTCATTTATGTTTGACACCTGTGGATATTTCCTAGCTACTGGGGAAGGAAGAATTGACAATGCGCAAGAACTAAATGTAAGAATGAAATATTTATGACTAAATGCAACAGAAGTGGTAGTCTAAAAAGTGAACAAATATCCTTTGGCAATGCAAACACCAACAACATATAGAAGGTAGGCGATTAAAAGGTGCATTCTGTTTAACTGCTCAAGTGCGCCATGTATTTAAATCTAGAGCTTGTGTGGTTAAGACAGACTGGCCCTCTGACTGCTGTATGTTACTAATGTCCTGCTGGTTTGCCTGACATGCTGTCGAGTTTTGGGGAGTGACGTGCTGATTTGCACCAGCTGTTGTCCAACCTGGTTGTTACACAAGACTAGAAGGTTGTTCTTGGGCACTGTTTTACAAAGTGTGTTTTGTGTGTTTGTACATACATACATACATACA
>NW_023340095.1:16336549-16336715 GCF_004916995.1 Morone saxatilis | reverse complement strand
ATCTTTTGCGCGGATTACATTAATCAATTACTCTTATTTGCTTTTTGTGTGCAGGGCTTTTGTAGCACTTGCAGCGGTGAGTGTGCGCCTCCACCACTCTGTCTCGCCTCAGAGCAGCAGCTCAGGCCCTCCTGCAGCGGTATTTCACTGCGGGCAGGGCTGAGCT
>NW_023340095.1:16328318-16336467 GCF_004916995.1 Morone saxatilis | reverse complement strand
AAGTTTTGCGAGTAAATCACCTGTTCAGCTGCACGTCGCCGTTTCCTACATGTTCCTCTCCCTCTTTTGGCATTTAGGGGCAGACCAGAATATCTGTAAGCATTTATGCTGCCCTGAAGAATTACGTCCTCTGTACCTTTGGTACCTACGCTACTGTAGAAAATCCTGTACCGTCAAGTTTTAAAAATGTTGGCATCGACTGGGTACCGAAGTATCGGTTCATGTGACATCCCTAAGTGACACAATGCTCAATGTCATTGTGGTGCTGGTACACGGTACCATGGTATGGTAAAAAAGCATTTTGTTGAAAAAAGTATTTAAAATTATTGTTTTGGTAAAAACCCATGTATAATATTGGCAATAATTTTGAGAAATATTGTGAAAGGACCATTGTAAATACTTTTTTATAATATTCCATCCTTCTGAACCAATACTTGTTTGTTTCCAGGGAAACAGGTGCACCAGGTATGACAAGATAGGCACTATCTACTTTGGAGCTGCCTGTCCATCATGTGTGCCAGGCCAGTTCAGCTACAGTCGTATCAGATCAGTTAGCTCAACACTCAAATGTGGTGAAACGTTCCCTAATACTCAACTGGAATCCCCCTTACCTTAGAATATTGTCATACAAACATACAATCAAGACAAAAAAGGATGAACTCCCATTGAATGGTTGATCAAGATTCCCTATGACAAAGAAACAAAAGGACTAGAAAAAAACTGGATAGCTGATCATAATTCATCTTGCTAGCTTTAAATTGGGAATATGATCCCAACTGAGTGATCAGGTGGCGGACATACTTATAATATGTCATAACTTTATTATTCGATAGCGACTGGACGAATATATGGGCGATTAGCTCAGTCCATCAGCGGTTGTTTTTTTGGGCCAAGTTTTGTCATTTTATTTTACTAATTTAATGTTGTGTTTCAGAAGAATTAGAGCTGCTCAGCAGCACAGTACACACACTGAGCCACAAAACAAATGAGGGAAAAGACCTGTAGAGCCAATGTATTTTCACATCTGACTGTGGTGAATTAAGGGTTTATTTCAAATTGTTTTTCATGTCAGGGAATACAGTAACAGGGTGACGTGCAAAAGCTCCAAGCAAGACTCTAAGTCTGGGGATGATGAGGACACAGCAGGGACAGGTCGGGCAACAGAGAGGCAACGACAGCACGTAGAGCCAGAATATCTTCACAGAGTAGATAATTACACACCAGAGTTGGTGTCCCAACTGAACCTACTGGGGCAGTGATTAGGGGGGTCGGGGGGCGCCAAACGCAGCACATGGGCTAATATATCAGCAATCACAGATTGTTGGATTGATAATTGCCGGTTGGATAATTTAAACATATCACCCAACCCTAGACTATGCAGCAGCCAGGAAAAGTTGAATTTCTTTAATTTCATAGTCAACGGCTGGAAGAAAGAAGAGGGTGAGGGAAGGACGCAGAGGTCGTATCAGCGGCGTCTTCCAGTCGGTAGATTGCTACAGATGGGACACTGGCGAATGGAACACCGCAGGCTATGGGTGAACACTGTCAGAATCAGCACAATTTTACAGACAAATGAAGTAAATTAGTATATGACAAAGGCAGTGAGAGACCGAGGAGAGCAATAGCAATTAATAACTTATGAGCTAGGTTCTCTCCTCTCACACAAGCTCCTGCTGAAGACCTCACTTTTTGTCTCTAATTATGGCTCTCTTTCTGTCCCTAGATCACCTCCCCTCCGCTCGTCAACTCCAAAATCCCTTGACTGGAAGTGAGTGCATCTCTCTCTGCCTTTGTCTATCCTTTACTACCCTCTCCCCTAGCTCCCAGCTCCAAGCAGCTGGCACAATGGACAACATGGGAACATAAAGGATGCCTGCAAGCTTCGGCGAGAGACAATCAATAACCAGACAAACAAAAGAGCAGCACAGTCCTGCATGGGAGAAGCTCCCGACTAAAGAAGCACTGAGCGCAGAGGCGGCGTCCTCCTGTTACCTTGTTCTGTTCTCCGCTGACTAAGAGTGAAAACCATGACCACTGCCTGACGCACACTGTATTAGTGACTCACACTGAGCTAACAGACCTGAGAACAGTTGGATCTAATTTTCTACCCCACATCACCCTTCTGCTTATGTTATGCTACGCTCACTCTGCTCAGATTCAATTTCAATGTTGCCTGAGATACTGCTGTGTATAAGAGCGAGAGTACACACACACACACACACACACACACACAAACATACAGCACTGTGCACACACTCCAAAACATGTACAATTATACTCAAAAAGCTTTTTGTTTTCTCTTTGGCAAAACCAAGATACTTGCCAAAGCAACAACTGTCAAGACAAAAGACAGTAGACGAAGACACCGACACACCTACAACACAACTATCAGTGTAACAATAATAATGATAAGAAGAATTTGGTTTGAGTATTGTGATTTCAAGAAAACTTCATAGCACTGTCTGTATCATGTAAACTGACTATAATAGGGAGGACATTTTACATAAAGAGAAATGTTGAGACGTTTGCAGATATTAAATAACTATTGACTGTGGATCAAGAAGTGGGATCAGACAAGCTTGGCATGTTTCCTCTGGCAAAATGGTTTTGTTTGTAGCTAGACTTGCTGATGTTGGCAGAAAATCCAACGTGCAAAACAAAGAGTTTTCTTATCTCATTGTAATTTCCACAACTGGCAAGTTTTCCCATCCAGCTTTAAGAGTTATCAAACAAACCGATCTTAAGGTAAACACAGAAAGTATACTGACATTTGGTCACAGCGCCGTCATCAGTTTTTAGCCATTCTCCAGCCTAGTGGTCTTCATCAATACAAAACAAGAGCAGGAAAGTAAACAAAAAGAGTGGTGACAGAGTTAAAAAAGAGTGAGCGACAGAGAGACAAATTTAACAGCCTTTTTCAACCAGTTCAAGCCAACTATTTTGTTTAGCACTAAGAAGAGCAGTATTAAGCTGATATAAACTGTGACTACACCCGGCAGTTCTGTTAGCTCCCTCACTTAGTAGGGGGCGTGGCCTCAACACCGGCCAGAGTGACTGACAGACTGACCACAGCAGCGTAGCAATGGAGCGTCGCAATCAGTATACATCTGAAAATGAACGCAGCAGTTTCACAGACTCCCACTCACAGTGGAGGCTGGTTTAAAACATTTGAGCCTTTGAACCCACAAAATGCAGATTTTCAAAAACGTGGTAATAATGTCAATTTTAACAACAGCATTGGTGTTTCATCACAGTGTAGTCATATATTCAGTTTAAAATGAGGCACACTTTTCTAATAAGACTAGACAATAGCAGAGTCATTTATCATTCTTCATAATCTAATGTTGCATGACTGCGTGCTGTCTACACTGATGTTGAAAGCTGCTGGACAGAGCCAAAAAGAGAAACTGAAAAAAATACAGAGAGGCTAGGCAACGGTCACTGAAGTACTGAAAATCAGTGAGTGTTTCGTACATAACTGCATTGAAACAAAGTGAGCTACATTATGTCTCAATCAAAATGAAATTACACAACAATTACAGTTCCCACCCCATGTTCTATTAACAACCACTGCATGCTTGGAGTCTGACTGAATGCTCCATACAAGTAGCAGCAGTCACAAAGCTTGTGTTTGACCCGTCAGCAACATTTTTTTGCAACACATGTCCTGTGTAAGAAAGATCTAGAGGAGGACGAACTGTTTAGGAGGCAACGAGTTTATAGCCTAACTCCACGTCTTCAATCACAGCACAGACCTCAACAAGCTATAATCATTCCACAGTCTCTGCTGTGTACGATGCCCCCCTGGGCTCAGCTGGGAAAAAAAGATTAATGTGTAAATCTGTACTCTTGGTTTCCAAGTCCGTGTGCACAATTTATAAACTGAGCTCTCTGATTCATAAACCGTGCCCACAGATTCATAAACCGTGCCCACAGACTTATACACCGTGCCCACAGACTTATACACCGTGCCCACGGTTTTGCGACCTGCACCCACAATTTTGTACCCTCATGTGCAAATCTGTACTCTCAGTCCGTGGGCATGGTTTCTAAACTGTGCTTCCAGATTCATAATCTGTGTCCATACATTTGTAAACCATGCCCAAGGATTTGAAATCTGTGCCCACATATTCATAAACAGGGTTTCACTCTTTCCAGGAGTTCTTCTTGACAATTTAGGACAGCACTTGCTCACAAACAGTAGTTGTGCTACAAACAGCAGTAATTTACCAGTGTGACAAGCATTGACTTTAACTCCAGTTTAATGCCTCCTTTTTTAATGATGAAGTGTCATCAAGTCCATTCCACTCTGCGTCTGATGTGAACAGCTAAACTGGCCATTTTGACATGGCCAAAATAAATAGGGAGCATTTAAAGGGAAGGTTTATTTAGGTGATCTAAGTGAGGGGCTATTTTTCAAGAAAAGTAGTCTCTAAAGTTCCAGGTTTTCTGCTCAACAGATTACCCATTGTTTCACAGATTACAAGTCAAAGAGAGACTGACACCAAGTGAGGAAGAGAGAGTTTGCTGTCTGTAGGACTTAATAATTCACAAGCATGTATGGCCATATAGTCACGCTACAGCAACCATGGTGCTCCACAAAAACGTATTGCTTTAACCATCTGAACACTTGCTTTCAACGCCTACATACTAGGGATGTCACAAGAACCGATACTTCAGGTCAATGCCAACCTGCTGTTAAAACAGAATCATGGGTGTAAAAAAATCTCAAACCTGAGTTGTGTTTTATGGCCGGCTTTATAAAAGTTACTGCTGAAGAAAATTTAAAAAAAGTGTACTGAAGGGAAAAGCAAGGTGAGCAGATTAAAGTAGTTTGTGAGTTAAATTGTGAAATAAGTAAATAAGAAAAGGGGCCACTGTTTTTTGTTTTTTTACCGTGGTATCAAATTGGTATTGAGAATCATGAAATTTCACTGGGACTGGTATCGAGTACTAATATCTGGTATTGTGACATAGTACATAGAGTTAATAAAAGTGGTGGTTACAAATGAAACAACCCGTTTTAATATATAACAAGTCTCTGTCTAACTCTATAGGGTAGACCTACATGACAAAACCCTGCACACTGTGCATGTGGGCATGTTTAAATATGAGGGTATGTGTATACAGGTCCATTCACCGCATCAGACCACAGCGTTGCCAACCGGCAACCAGGAGGAAGGACTGACTGAACACACAAACACACACACACATAAGAGTTCAGCATGGTGTAAATACAACCCCTCATGTCCCTAAGCAACCTCACTGAAACACCTCCTCCTTTCCAGTGGTCAGGAACAGTAAACGAGAGAGGCACAAAGAGAACTGAAAGATCAAGAATAAAACTAAACTCACTGTTTAACCGAATCACATAAAAAAGGATGCACTGTCAGAGGCCCAGAGTGGAACGGCTTAGATTCCACTTCACATTATTTACTTTGAGAAAAAAAAAAACTCTGTTGAGTTGCGTTTTGCTACAGGGCAGTTGTGTTTAGTGGTTGGAGACAAAGTGCATAAGAGCTGGTGTGGCTCTACACGGGCGCGAGAGCGTGAGCGCGAAGCGCGCAGACGCTGGGCATCGCCGAAGAAAGCTGGCAGACCTTACACGCCACTGAGCTTTTGAAACCTGACTTAAAAGACAGGCCAGTAGTGCTTCATATTGTCTGTACCAGAGTTATTACAGCTTCATATTGTCTGTACCAGAGTTTTTTTTTCAGTTAGTTTAGTGAGTTTTGCTTAGTCTTTATTGTTTATAAATGTTTAGTTTACATTTTTGTTAGCGTCAGTGTTTTAGTTTTTTTATTACGATAATATTGGGGGTATTTGTTAGGCAAGACGCTCGTCCAACAGCTACTGTAGCTCAAACAGCTGAAACAGTAAATGCTGGTTCTGATAGAAAGGTGTCAGAATACACAGTGTATCACAGTTTGTTGGTATGGGGCTGCAGAACATTCTGACCACCAGGGTGCCCAGGTGCTCAGAATGTTATGGCTGATCGGTGTACATATATGTATATGTATTGTATACAACCTACACCTGCCAGGGACATTTTTCTTCAGTTTCAAATTAAACTGTCTGAAATAGCTTCATGTATATTCATCTCCTCCCACTTAATAATTGATGCCCTGAGCGTACCCTCAGTGCTGAAGCTGGCCTCACTGACTTCTGGCATCTCACTCCTTCTCAAAGACACCCTCACAACATCTCCTCCACTTAACGCTACCTTGCACAATGTGAAACACATCAGCAATAACATTTCTCCTGCTGTTTTTTAAACTAAGCTTTCAACCTTTACTCCTTAACTCCAACCCTTTCAGGTAACTGTATAGCATTGTAATGTACTGTCATGGTTTTACCCATAATACTCTGTACTTGACTGCTCTGATTTTTGATTGTGGCAGCTAAATGACTAAATGCAAATTCAAATGTAAATCTCTCTCTTTGCATATTCTCCCAGAAACCACACAGACAGCACTGTTCACATATGCCTGTCACAGGAGGCCAAAACACTAGATTGCCTGCAGTACGGTGTCCTTGGAGCTTCAATTCACTGTTCAACAACATTTTGGCCTTGATGGTAGCCACTGAAAAGATGTGAAACCATCAACCATTCCAAATCCACCTCCACACTAGATCTGTTCACCAGTTGATAGTCCAAGTAATGGATTATGGTTTCCAAATCAGCCTTAATGTTTATCCTTTGATCCCTAATGTAATCGGTTTCTCCACTGTGGATGCTGGCCAAAAGGGAAGAGACACTGAGCTAAGGGTTCTGATTGGCTTTGCTGTGACCTCTAGCCTCTACCTTTCAGCTCTGGCTGTTTGTGCCTCAGGGGGTCATCGCAAGTCAACTTTGTCATTAATCACACAGCCAGATGAATGGCACAGGCTTTGCCAATGAACTCGGAGCAGGGTGGTGAACTACGAAGGAAGACCGCCCTTTAATCGGAGGAGCCAGGTTCACACTCCAGTGTTGGAAACGCAGCTTCTCTGAAGTGTTCTTCAGTGAAACTTTACCAGCTCCAAAAGGTGTTGTTCAGTGGCTGACCCCGTGCTTTGATATCCCCACAGAGAGGGGAAAGTGACACGACAATTTCGCTAAGGGACCAGGACATTATTGCATGAGAACTGAAAGCATCAGCCCAGCAAGTTGCTTGACAACAGCACCGCTACAAAATAGTGCGTCTCTCTCTAACACATAAGCATAATATCAACAGATAAGCAGAGCTCTCACATGTGACAACCTTTACAATAATCCTCATAGTGAAGATATCTCACAGCACACTCAAATCATTCTTCAATCAGCTGTTCATTCTTACCCAGAAACACACACATTCTTCCACACTAAGCATCTCATGGTATATTTAGACCCGTGACAACTGCACGCCACATCTGCCTTTCCTTTCATTCCCAGTGGCACGCGGGGAGCCCCACATGACAGCCCTGCACAGTCACACACACACGTCCTCTCTCCATGTCTGTCTCGCGTGTTGTCAAAACCTGAAGACAGTTATCAGAGCAAAAAGAGAAATCACGCTTGCACTCACCACCGTCCTTTAAAATCAGCCCTCACTCTGATGAGGAGCAGAGAAACAGCAGAGCCTTACCGGTGAGAGCGCGTCCGCAGAAGACACCGGGGTACGGAGGAGAGAGAAATGTGTCTGCCCGACGAGAAGACGAGAGACGCCTCCCCGTGCACCGCCACCAAATCAATTTCACACTCTCTCACCTCCCCGCCGCTGTGATGTCACTCATTCATCCGTTTCCCCGTAGCCATGGCAACTCTGCCGCTTGGAGCTGCTCATTCTTTTACATCCGTCTTTTTCCTCTCTCTCTCTCTCTCTTGTCTTGTCTCCACAAAAGTGTCCTGTTGACCGCAAACTCTTCAAGCTGTATGCTTCATGAGGTGGAATCCGCCGCTCCTTTCTGTGCTTTGCTACCTCCTACTCTCGTGTCTTTCTACACCAGCTCCGCAAATGCTAACAGTGGGAGGGGGGCGGGGGGGGGGGGGCACGCGGGGGGGGGGGTGGGGGGTTGCGCGTTTGTGAGCGCTGGCGGGTGTAACTGTACCCGTCAGATGGAGTAATGGCGCTGGGTTCACTGGGGTCTGGAGAGGGGGAGGGGCGTAAAGTGAGAGAGAGAGAGAGCC
>NW_023340095.1:16327483-16328218 GCF_004916995.1 Morone saxatilis | reverse complement strand
ACACACACACACACACCACCAACCCCCCGTCTGAAGCCACCTCCTTTATTCAATTATGAGCCGCCTTCTCCCTCAGTCCACATTTCTTTACCCAGCATGCCCTCTCTTCACAGACCTCCCCACACAGGCTTAACTGCCATATTTAAACCGTTTCACCCAGCACACCTGCCACCCACCCCCCTGCTGTTTTCATATTTTTAAATCTCCCAGCATCCCCCCTCCCACCTGCTTTCATCTTCACCTACAGAACTGAGAGAGCCATTGAAAGGTAGTCAACCACATTGACATTAAGGAGCAGGTCAAAAACAGGAACAAGAAGACACATAAGGGTGAAAAAAAAACCTGAGGAGACTATGGTCTGGAGTGGGACAAAGGACACAGAGACTCAGGTTAAAAAAGCAATTAAGAAATTGTAAGAAAAGTAAATCAAGAAGCCTAAAGAAAGAAAGAGGCATCACTGGACAAGACAGGGATCTCCTCCGTCTTCACACATCATCTGGTTTTTAATTGGCTTCCTGTGCTTTCCTCCTGGAAAATCTCTCCATCTGTCTGCATCAATCCCTCACACATCATTCTTTATCTCTCTGTTGCTTCTCACATAATTGATGGTGGTCTTCCCAATCCACCAATAAAGTAACAAGTTTTCGCTTCTCAGCCTTATTTCTGTGTTTAGTAAGCCTTAGTTCAGTGATTCCATCACATAGGTAAAAAATGAAGCACAACGTTTTTACCATT
>NW_023340095.1:16326155-16327428 GCF_004916995.1 Morone saxatilis | reverse complement strand
TATATATATTGTTTTGTGATTTCACAGATTTCAACACTGTTTTGAGAGATGTGCTCATATAGATATCATATATTAGACATCCTGGCTCATTTATAGCAGCACTTAATCAGTGAAATACTTAAAAATAGATACAGGATGGTTAGCAACTATCAGTCAACATGGCAGTATTACAGCACACGCCAATGCAAACACCTCTGACCTTGTTATTGTCCTGCGGTTGTTTTCCGTTTCCAGTTTTCATAGTAGAGAAGCAGTTGAGCTGACATTAGCATGGCGCTCCCAGAGTTAGCGTTAGTATGGTGGTGGTCTCTCATTAAAGTGGTTGTCATACCTTGGCGGACCTTGCAGCGCTTTCTTTCTGGCAGCATGGCTCCATTTAAACTTTGACCGCACGCCTGTGAAATGATAGGATAAAAAAAGCCCAATTCCACCTTTTCGCTAGTTCCTTTCCTCCCCTGTTGCTCATTGCTGGCTGTTGCCCAATGAACACACAGGAGTTACCGACGATACTACTTGAGGTTCCGTTCCATTTAGTGTAGCAGAGCCCTTCCAGAGCCAACATCATCAACATGTCCTGGCCAACATGCACAAAGCAGCACTCTGAATCTGAATGGGATGGGCCCTTAATTAGTCTCACTGCTAACACCTGTGTTATTGTAGCTGCCTGGTGTCAGCTGTTAGCAGCTTGGTGAGGTTAGCTAACATTAAACATACATTTCAGTGTGTTATCTAATGCTAGCTAACTAACTGTAATTTATTAATAATAGCCTGCGTAGGAGGAAAATGTATTTTGTGCCTGTGTTTTTAAATGAATCTACAGTTTTTAATGTGTGTTGCATTGACCTCCATTTTTTCCTTTTCTTACCTTATTGTTCCAGTTGGTTTGATTTGAATTCATGCAGGTCCTACGATGCACCCTGACTGTACAGTAACGCCAGGGTCAGAGTGGAGATGACTTATGTTGCGTTCAAACACGGACACCAAGTGATAGGCTGTGTCTGGCCTGTCGTGAAGCTGTAGCTCTCGTATTTGTGTTTCAAGGAGGATGTCATATCCTCGTAATAACAGTTGTGTTCTGATGCAGACACCGCGCTGAGGAAGGTAGTTTTTCTTCCACAGTTAGTTTTAGATGTGGTTGTCGCTCGCTTTGAGTCGGAGGACATTTGCATAAAGTTGAGCTTTTCTCAACTTTTCTCTGTGGTGCCACAGAGCGCCTTTTGAAAATCTGGAGCTCAGCGGGCGGCCATTCACCGTGAATAGCAGCCTATCGCTC
>NW_023340095.1:16325524-16326130 GCF_004916995.1 Morone saxatilis | reverse complement strand
CTCACAGCTTTTGAGTTAGGATGTGTGAGCGGCCCGCTAGACTTATCACACTTAACCTTGACTTATAACAACACTTTCTTACACTTATCTGCTTATAAGCCCTCCCTGTTACGGTGAGGCAGGTGGTCGCCGCTCTAGCTGAGCTAAACTCCCTCTACTCTGGAATAGGGTCAATGGAAGTGGAAGATGGAGACAAACGAAAGAGAGGTGGGAGAAGTTCAGGGATGAGTGTCTATTAAATCTCAGAATTGAGGTCCTTCAGAGGCATGAAATTACCAGACTAGTGGTTCAAATCACACAGATGCACATATACAGAATACACCCGAGGAGGGAACCTGTAATCCAAAGTCGGAAGCAATTCCCTCCACAGTATGGTCTGAGATGTTGATTTATCTAGACATAATCCCCCTCTTTAGAACTCTTATCTGCACGTACAGAATTGAGCAGAGGATATGACGATACTGACAGTCCTTCCTCCATACCTTCTCTTCCTCTTCATCACTCGCATCAGCCTTCACCTTGATCCCTCTCTTTTTCTCCCTTTAACCCTACGTTCCAGCATCGGTCCAGCTGTGCCGTGCGTCAGTCTTGTTCTATTTGCCTCAC
>NW_023340095.1:16318697-16325512 GCF_004916995.1 Morone saxatilis | reverse complement strand
ACCTCATTCTTTCATTCATACACGCTCCATCTCCCTCATCCCCTCTGTCGTAGACAACCGGGGATCCGTAAGAGATTAGTATGATAGTACGTCGGAGTGTATCATAGCATTGTCAGAGGGGGGGCATCATGCCCCATTAGATATTGACCCAGTTTGATTAGGGTTGAATGTGAGAGATGACACGTTTGAAATCAAGCACACACAAACATCACAGCCAGACGTTATCTTTCATCTCAGCATAAACTTCCCCCACGGCTTCTCGGATAGATCAAAGCGGTGTTTTTTAAAGGGAATGCTTAACCAATCCTGTTCAAATCATTAGCATGGCTCTGCAGCTGGGCTCATACTCAGCACTCTAATACACACTGTCTAGCTGCAGGCAAGAAAACCTGGTAGGGTAATGTGATGTGTGTGTGTGTGTGTGTGTAAGAGGCTTGATAGTGATGGGAACAATACAGTGGTTGCAGGTTTTGCACCTGCCCTCATACACATTCTATAAAAGGAAGAGCTGCTTCATGAGGTACTCTCTCCGTCCCTCTTTTTTGTAGTTTCTTCTCTCCCACCCCTCTCCTCTTTAAAACCATTACCATCTACCTGTGTCACCATTTTTGCTATTTTCACACAATCATTTCATTTTCTCCCACTCATGCACACTAAATTAGCTTCATAACATTCAAGTACCTGCACTGTCAAGCGCTCTTTTTCTCCCCACAAGCAGAAATTCCATCACTGTGAGCTCTGCCTCTTTTTTGTACCATTCCACTTCAGGGTACAAGCAGGTGAGAGGCCATACATGTTCACATGTACACACACAGACACACACACACACACACACACACACAAATGTAGCAGAAGCAAGTCCTGGCAAGCCCAGACACAGACCCTGACACTGATGTCCCTTACAGACAAGGTGTCCTATAATAGCTCTGGAAGGGAAACAAAGTCTGCAAGGCCACCAGTCACATGCCAGAGGCAGCGAGCCCGCATTAATAAGAGGAAGACTTCTATAGAAAGATGAGGTCGCATGGGGAACAGCCTCCCCCTCCTCTGACAAAGACTACTATCATATAGGGCTTGGTTAACCTTTGTGTCAGTCAGTGCACCTGTTTAGTATTGAACCCATACAGACTGCTCTGCTTTGATGATGTTGTTTCATCAGATGGGGGAAAATCTCCGACCAAAGGTTTGGATTTAATCTCAGGCTGCTGGAAGTGTTCCACTCCCAAATTCCATGTTGCTGCTGCTGCCAGCAGTGCTTCCCACCACCTGTCATTAGCTTTAGCTTTAGCTGTTTGAGTCGGCCAACTGCCCAGTCCCATGGGCCTCACTTATAAGGATAGTCTTCATCTCAGGATCAGTTTTCAACTCATGTGGACACCTGAGATATAGGAAGAAGACAAATGCAAATAAATGCAAAATAAGATTACACTTCCTGTTTATTTTATTACTTATGTATTACATTTTCAGGAATCTACTCCATTTAAATAAGCTCTGATTTCCAGCATTGGAAAACACAAGATTAACCCAAGACAATTTTGCACTTCGAAAGAAGAGAGCTAGTGGCCTGATTGCATTGTGGGTAACATAGGCACCGGGTTATGAGTAAGTAAGTAAGTAGTATGTGCAGAACAAAAAAAGACAATATCTCTGTTTATGCTGTCCACTGTGAGTCCGACAATGTTCCAGGAGTGCAGTGTGAAATCTTCTGAGTACCTTTTTATATGAATTTGCTGATTTTGTTTTATTATTTTTATTTAAAAAACCCATGGGATCAATCAAAATAATACAGAATAAAAATAGTACTGTCTTTGACACAATTTCCTTAATTTCTATTGTAAATATAGCACACTTTCAATCATAAATGACAGACATCTGTCTCAAGTTCACTAATTATAATTAGCACATATTGGTGTGGATTACAATTTGCACTAATCAGATTTGTGGGTGAAACAAATCTATGGCTTTCCAAGATGAATGGTTTAACCCCTTTAATCCTATCCTACCCCCACTTCTGTCTGCCCAGTCAGCTGTCTGCCTTCTGACGTCAGGCACATGAAATGCATCTACTCAGTGTCAGTGTGTATGTATGCATGTATTTTCTTCTGAAGGGGTTGGGGGGGGGGGAATCCAGTAAGTGTGGTAACCAGTCAGTCCCATCTAAGAATAGATCAGAACCCGAGTTAGACATCAAAAATGTAGTAAAAGCTTTTGACCGTCGGGAGGCCCACAGTTAGCGAGCAGAAATTCTTCACCGGTTTTACTTCCCTGATCAGACAGCAGGCAGAGATATTCCAGGTAACAGGTGGTGGAAGTATTTTCTAGTTTTTCCTCTCTAAATCTAAATTCTATGCAGCTGTGACTTTCATGACCACATCACACTCCGAACAAGTATTCCCCTCCTTAATCATGCATAAAAGGTGTAATTTAAATCTTGCCAAAGCCACAGGGCCTCTGCATTGCAACTCAGTCGGTGCTGCTTTACATGAGTGAAACAATGGGGGGGGGCTGTATATTCCTTGAACACCTCTGGAGCTCTGACAGCAGCAGATCCATCAAAAAGCTTTCTTGCGGGGAAAAGTCTTTGCACAGCCGTCCTATTCTTCCCATCCTCCTCCTCCTGCTCTTCGTCATCATCTTCTCTTGCTCATAAATCAACCCATAATTATCAGGGAGGGTGGTGACTAAGTCTTGAGACCATGTGGCTCAACAGCTGACCACAGCACAGGGGACTGGGCTGCGTCCTGTCCTGACGCAGTCCGACAGATTACAGCTTTCATTACATTAGCCTCTTGTCGGGCACACCCACAGATCAACGCAGCACGCTTTGCCACGTTCCAAAGGAGAGAAATATGAAAGAAGAAAGACAAGCCAGAAGTCCACTGCTGGAAAATGGCATTGTGGAACCGTGTGGATGAGATAATCTTTTCAGTTACCTCCGTGCAATGCTGGCAGACACAGAGGCCCACAATCTGGCTGAGCAGGAGGACAGATGGGTGTAACACACACACACACACACACACACACACACACGCACACACAAACAATCACACACCTTGCTGAAAGGGGGCTGTGACTGAAATGGCTCCTCATACATCAGTTTCAGTGATCGATCAGTGTTTAACAGTTATAATGTCACCCCAAAGGGTTTAACACCAAACCACACACACTCACACAAACACACACACACACACCCTGGTGTGTGTAGACTCTCAGCCAGCCGTCTGAAAGAGCCCATCTGTGAGCCCCTGTGAAACAAAGAGTTTTGTGGGGTGACACAGGCAGAGTTATGTTCTTGTCTGTTACTCAGCTACATTCTGTCACACCAAGCAGAAAAAGCTTTTACAGAGGATAAAATCTCTTCTCCTCGCTGCTCTTTTTTGTCTGCCCATGACAACGCTTCTCTTTCTGTCTCCACTTTCCCCTTGTACTTTTTCTGTCTCTACCTTTCCCTGCTTTTTTTGTTGTCCCTCACTCTATCGTTAAACACTGACACACAGACACACACTGTACATATTACAACCACACAACGTTTGTGTAAAAGCCGTCCAAGGTCCTCTGAAACTGGGACGATTCCCAGCTGACATCCAGCACCCCCCCAAAGGCTTTTTTGGAGGAGTGTGTGTTTGTGTGTGTGCAGTGAGCAAGCCAACAAACCTGTTTTTCTTTTTTCTGCGATGCCAGCCGGCAACACATGCAACATCTCGGGGCAAACAACAGCATGCAAGACAGAAAAAAGGGAAAGAAACAAAGGCCAGTCCACAGACAGTGAACAAAGACGGTGCCCATTAAGAAGAAGAAGGTTTTTCTCCCTGGAAAATATATGTCACTATGTGACATGTCCCCCTTTGAGAAATATTTGTTCAGTTCCGGAAAAAACATTCATGCAACAAATAAAGCACTCACAATCATAGTGTGAACACATTGCCATTGGCCACAAGGCCTTATATAAATAGTAAACACAGAGAAACTCATACACAGACAAACAGGAGACAAGTGGCACCATACCTCACTAAAACATCTCCCCCGTGCAGTAGTTCTTGATGCTTTCTCGCCAGCTAGGAAATAACATCCAGAGACAAATCTGGTCTCAGCTGCAAAGATCTGAAACACTCAGAAAGAGAGAGCGAGAGAGAAATCAACTGCCAGCTCTCTCTACATCTACACCCATAGGCTAAAATCCTCCACTGACATCCCATCAGAGAGATAGAGAGAGAGAGCGAGGGAGAGAGAGGGGAGTGTGGGGAGTGTGCCAGTTTGGGTGAATTGGGGGGAGGGGGGGAACGTGAAAGGGAGAGAGAGCATGAGTCGGTGATAGAGAGAGAGTTTTAGGAGTTTGTCAGCGAGTGAGTGTGTGTGAGAGAAAAACAGAAAAGCGAGTGAGAGAGAGTTTAAATCTCTAATTACAACTGCTTAACACAAGCCCATAAGCAGCTGGTGGGAATGAGTGACACAGAACTTCATACACACAACACTCTGTTGCGCCTGTACTGTGTGTGTGTGTGTGCGTGCGTGCATGCATGCAGTGTGTTTGTGTTAGCGGGAGGAGAACCAAACACTCAAACAATGGACTGAAAGTGAAACCTAGGAGGACAAAAAAGAGCACATGTGCCGAGCAACAGGACAACTCTCCATGCCTTCTCCCCCCTCTCCCCTCATCCCCCCTCTATGGATGGCAGTGCCGGTCGAATGGTCGGTCAACTGTTGGAGGGACTGTCATGAAATTTTGCATTTTGGTGTTCATGGTCGCTAGAGGATGGACCTGCATGGTTTTGGTGATTCCCTGACTTTTCCCTCACAACTGATGACATGCCCATCAACCTCGGCTGTACTTGTACTGGGTTTCGTGCTAATTAGCAGATGTTAGCATGCTACCATGCTAAGCTTAGACGGTGAACTTCATAAACACTTTACCTGCTTATGCGTTAGCATTGTCATTGTAAGTATACTAGCATGCTGACATCAGCATTTAGCTCAAAGCACCGCTATGCCTAAGAAATTTAAAGCATGTCTCCAAAACCAGATTTCCCTTGGGTCTAGACCTTTGAATCCTCCAACTTCAGCAAGTTGACTGTAACGGAGTGTAACGAGTTGCCAATTCGGTCTGATATCAGGCAACGATTTCCCCCATTTCTGTGAAATATTGGAAATTAACAACATACCAACATGAATAATGTGTCGTTAACATTAACAAAAAACTATATCTGGAGGAATAGATACAAAATACCTAAAATTACATTGGTCTTCATGGATGATTATGTACTGTTTGTTGTTGTATTGTCATGCTTTTTGCACACACAGCACACTGGGAGAGAGATAAGGGTACATTTGGCAAAAGGAGTGCACGAGTATAAACACACAGCTTATATTTACAGTGTATACAAACTGCACACTCAGTCCTGCGGCCCCTAAGTTTGCTTGAGGGGAGGTTGCATTTTAGCACGACACAAAAACAGCCTTAGATGAATGTTGCTGGCTCTGTGTGTGTGTCTGCCAAAGCTCCATCTTGTAGCCATAATGCAGAGGGGAGTGTGGGAGTCAGGAGATGGAGAGAGGAAGGGGGGCAGAGTTGTGGCAAACCAAAATCCTTCCCTCCTCTCATCCATTTGATGTTTTTCCTCTCCTCTGTAATAGGCTGATGTGCTTGAGAACAAGGCCAGAAAAAAAAGATTCATCAAGATGAGCTTGAATAGAGGCAACTTTTTAAATCTGCTATTTTCTTGACCTTTTTTTGCACACACGCATATTTTTAAGCCTGGCGTTCCATCGTGGTTTGATTCCAGGCAGAGGCAGAACCATATGAATTATAGATCAGTTTATATTCCAGCAGATCTTATGTAGTCAGCAGGAGAAGAAAACTAAACCAAATGTAACGTTAGCGCTGTTACACTAAAAACAAATAAACCTCTCATGCAGCCTGGGTCGGTCACGTTTTTCAGATAAAGAAAAATTAGTGTCTTCTTAAGCTGAATCGATTAAAAAACTACAGCATGGCAAGCACAGGACAGTTTAGTGTTCGGACTTTAGAGTAACGGATGGCACTATCCGGTTTGTTGATAAACCAAATCCTCACTTAAATGGGAAATCCAGGCAGTGCTGCTGCCAGTTCAGCTGCAGGGCTCTGGATCAGCCTGATTACTTTGGGCTGACTGCAGCAGATCAAAGTAATCCCTGAATACTAAAGAAGTACGTACATGGGACAACCGTGTAGTGCACTGAAGCACAGCGAGATGATGAGAGGGATGTACATTTCGTAAGTATTTAGGGAAGGCAATGAAGGTGCATGTGTGCACGTGTGTGTCTATGTGCAAGTCTCCTTGAAAACACTGCAGTGTGTTTGAGCGTTTAGTGGCGGTTTGCTGCAGAAACAGAGCATGCCGGGTTTTCATAATCAGGATTCTGGGATCACCTTTAGCCCCTGTCATCAGTCAGACCTGTCCTAAAGCTCACAAACAGGGAGAGAGGGAGGAGGGAGGAAATGAAAGGACAGATGGGGACACAGAGATGCTAAGGTCCACGTTTAACATAAGTACTGCAGCCTGAAAAATGAAGAGGATGAAGGCAGTCAGTCGCCAGACTCTAAGAGACTGGCGACTGATGATTCCTCTGAATCTACTGGAATATACTCCGATCAGCCATAACATTATGAGCACTGACAGGTGAAGTGAATAACACTAATTATCTGGTTACCATGGCTCCTGTCTGTGGGTGGGATATATTAGGCAGCAAGTGAACATTTTGTCCTTAAAGTTGATGTGTTAGAAGCAGGAAAAATGGGCAGTGTGAGGATTTGAGCGACTTTGACAAGGGCCAAATTG
>NW_023340095.1:16292600-16318597 GCF_004916995.1 Morone saxatilis | reverse complement strand
ACTGTAGCTCAAACTGCTCAAACAGTTAATGCTGGTTCTGATAGAAAGGTGCCAGAACACACAGTGCATCACAGTTTGTTGCTTATGGAACTGCACATCATTCTGACCACCATGAGGCCCAGGTGGGCATAATGTTATGGCTGATCGGTGTATATTCATAGGTATGTTTTCATTAGTGTGTAATAACCTGAATAAAGGAATCTTTGTGTTATTGTTACCTTTAAATGAGCTGTTTTTATCCACAGATGCCGCAGGTCACCTTCCATGGAGTCTTCCACGTTGAACCGCCATGTTACAGTAGCCCAGAACAGACAAACCAAACACTGGCTGTAGACACAGCTGACACCATAGTTACTTCACAGTCTATTCCCATTACCAGGTCATCAAAAACAGATGCCAGTGGTGTTCAGTTAGTTACAATTTTAAACTACACCACTAGATGTCACTAAATCCTACACATTGATCCTTAAACAGATGTTTAGGATATTATTGTGACAACCATTCAGCTTTTATGAATTGTTTTTGGTCAGCTCCAGCTAAAAACAGTTGTATTTAAAAATATGTTCAATATCCAAATTCAAATGGTATTAAAACTATGCGATAAAAAAACTCATCATTGTAAGTATGACGTCTTTTATTTTGTCCCTTTTTACCGTGTATATGTGATGTATATCTGTCTGCTTTTTGTGTGAATACCATTCTGTGTAGCTGCAACATGTGTGTGAGTGTGTGAACTACACACAGTGCCAGCATGTGTACACAGCAGGTCTCATTTCCTGATTCTCCGGTCAGATGCTGGTTTCTCTTTTGAGAGCCGAGCCCACAATGACATCAGCTTCCGCCAACACACCAGCCGTCACCATGGCACCACACAAAGACATTTCTGGCCCAGAGGGAGGGGGAGCATCATGCCTGACACATTTATAGGAGAGGTCTATGCTCCCCTCTTCTCTCATACCCTCCTCCCCCACCTTCGTCTTCTTTTTCTCGATCGGTGTTTGTACAGCCGTCTGCTCTGTTTACCAGATCATCAAAGAGCTTCTCAGACTTCCATGGCGGCAGTACCCTGGGCCTGGCCTGCTCTCTCTATCTGTTTTAGCCTCACAGCCTCTCTCTACTCTTCCGTTGGCTTTTTCTACTAGTGGCTACTCCTATCCATTAAGTTCATTTGAAATCTTTTTCTCTCAGCCTTCTATTTTAGACTTTCTTCCTCCCTCCCCCTCTTTTCGGTCTCTCTCTTCTTGTCAAATGGAGCCATGACTCCAAGGGCAAAATGCCGAATGAAGAAGTGACCACCCACTGGGCTTTGTCTAACTCTTTGCCCCAACGGACAGAAGGCCTGTGTGTGTGTATGTGTGTGTGTGTATGTGTGTGTGTGTGTGAATTACACATAGAGGGAGAAACAGATGGGACAGTGTGGTAAGTAGGGGAGAACCCCAAAGCAATATCAAAATGAACAACTTAGAAAATACCTGTTTGAAAAATATCAAAAGGTCACACCCTATCTGGGTCAATATGGAGGGCGTTGAGTAACTGAGTAAAATCTTTTCAAAAGGGCAAGTTAATTTTGGTTTAATTTAATGTGGTTTAGTTTTAAAGGGTTTAGGCCAGAACCAATATTTATTTTTTTATTATTATGTCACCACTTCTACATTTTAAGGCTATGACTAAATTATGCTTATTTCTTCATTAATCATCTAAATATTAACTATAGCCATGTGTAGCCTTTTAGCTTTGCTTTAAGCTAGTAGCATTATCAAAGAATGAGTTGATCTGTGTGTTTTATCAACAAATGTTGAAAAATATTGAAGTGGGGGAGGATGTCCCTTGGGCATTTTGCTCCAAACCTCTAGAGGGCATCTGGCCCCAGATGTAAATGTTTCACATTTGCATAATTGTCAAAAAAAAAAAAAAAAAACAATTTCAGATTTTGCTCCAAATTGTTCATAACACAGATTAGTACAAGCCAGTGATTTCAAAATCTGTTGCTGTACTAATTCAAAAACAAAAGCAAAAACAAGTAAGCTTAACAAGTACAAATAGAAGTCTCTTCTAAGTCTAGGCAACAGTCAACTTAACTAAGCTTTATTAGCCAACAGCTGAGTAAAAAACAAACATCTGTAAAAATCCCTAATAGCAGATAGCAGCCTTTCATTAATTTGTGTTTGTGTAAAGTGTATTGTATACTAGAGACTGGTGATATGTTTGAGATCAATGTTAACTTTTTGTTCTGTCAAATTTATGCTGTCATGTGAAATAATCAAACTGATTTTAAGTGCAGTTAACTGTGTCCTATTATGCTTTTCATCAGGTAAATGCAATGCAATTTGTAGCTTTTCAGAGTTTCATACAATAAAAACTTACTATAAAGACCACAATACAATTGCACTAAAAATGATTAAAGATCAAATTATCACCCAGTCCGACTATATATTTTACTTTGACTATTATGGAGGTTCATTAGGACACAACATAGTATATGTACGTGTGTATATATATATGTATACACAGAACGATCGGTCATGAAAATGTGTATAAAGTCAAGAAAAAGTTAATATATAGATAAAAGGTCATCTATAGGCCAAAATGTTCCCCAGGTGTAACTCCTCTGCCTCCGGCTTAACACGATATAAAGTAAAGAATCATCCATTGAGGATATTTCACTGTTTCCTTCAGGGTGCTCAGGTAATACAAATTCATTCAGCAGCAGCTGCTTTGAATGCGCAGACATCATCTGCCTGTTCAGTTTTGCCTCACTCTAAAAATAGGCACTTCTAACAGATTTCTTCTGTTCCTGCTCAACCTTACTGTAGCTCGATCTTTCTCTCCACTGCCTGGCAGGATGTTCTGCCACACTGACATCTTTCCTTCTTGTGGCCAATAAAGGAACAACAACCTCCACCCGGATTCCAGATGATGTCATCTCTTGTGCAACTGCCACTTTATTGCATCTTGAATTTTCAATCAAACATATAGTACATGTGAACTAGAATTAAATCACGGCATTCAGATGATCAATCAGACCGATGATGTTCAAATATCTAAAATATTAAAGCATACGAGAAGAACTGCTGCTGCTACAGGAGGAAAGACTATTGATCTAAACAGTAGAAGAACGATTTTACACATCTCCCACAAGTCAGACCTTGCCATGTGCTTGTGATCATTTGAAGAAAAAGCATTTGTTTCAGACAAGCATACAGTTTTTACAATATTGTGTGCTTGAAATGAGTATAATACAGCTGCAGCTATAAGGTGCATGTATGTATTCTTAAGAGCAAAGATCATGCCATCAACTCACAGTCCCCTTCATGTTCCCTCAGGCTGAACAAGTCAACACATTCAGCTGGTACAGAAGTGTCTACTTCAGACAAGATCACCATAACTCTGCCTTGTTGCACAGTTCGTTCCACAAAAGCGTACCTCCGGTCCAAAGTGAGGTGACGCACTTTAAGCCAGTTTAATGCCACCCAGGAAGGTGGAGTCTCCCTCCAGGGACACGTTGGCACTGGAGCGAGGGATCAGCAGCTCCACGTGGTCCCCGGCCTCCAGCTTCACAATACCTGAGGAAATGGAAATGTATACTTCAGACCTTCATTTTCCTTTTTTCTTGCCACACACCGCTATCACCCATACCCATCTACTAATATGCATATGCAGCCCTTCCACAGACACAAAACACAGGCTGGTTGACCTTCCATAACAGCTGTTATAAAAAGGGTGAACATAGCTGGACAATAACCAATAACACGGACTCACCTCCTGTGTAACAGGTGTTGAAAGGGGTGACGGGGTTCATATTCTGGACGCAGCGGAACAGGACCGGGTTGGGATACTCATTCCCCACCACGTTCCTCTTCCTCCGGATCACCACGTGACCCATTGCAAAGGTGCTGTCCATGTAGTAGACCTGAGCAGATAAACTGGGATAAATCTATGAGATACGGCGCAGGCATTTGTTTTAACAGTCAAGTGGGTGGTAAAGCATTTGCTACTTCATTTATAATGCATGCATCATTTGCATTTGCTCTTCTTTATTTGACCTTTCTTCAAGGTCTGTTAACCAAGTGCATGCCTACATTGAGCACACCCTTTTTTTTCGGCTTTGTATGTAGACGTGCTCCCCTCCTATGTGAAATCCGGTTATTGGTAAACAGACTAACAGCGCCCCCTTGCGAAAAAACTTTGAAACGACAGCAAACAGACCAACCTGACTGTACACAAAGTAGAAGCCCTCCTCTCTGACTAACATGGTGTCTCCGTCTACCTCCAGGGCAGTGCCTCTCCTCAGCCCAGACTGCCAGGGGATACCTGTGCACAGCTCTGATGAATATTCTGATTCAATAAATAAGAATATATTAGAAAACATGTCAAAGCACCTAAAGCTAAACATGCATCCCAACAGTGCTGTCCCCAAGTCTCTTTTGAATCAGTTACAGGAGTTGCTGGTTGGGGTTTCTATACATTTTAGTGTAAAATATATTTTCACTACTATAACGATGGGCATATTTAATGTAATGTTGCAAAATCCAAAGAAAAAATGAATATAAAATGGTGAAATGTAAATAATTAAAAATTAAAATCTATTTCAGAATCATAGCCCAGGCCAGAGATACTGTACCTTTGCTGAAGGTTTTCCTGCTACGGTTTGCCAACAACTGCAGGCAAGGTTGAGAAACTGTTGCAGAAGAAAGGAGAATGTTAGACATGTTACAACTGGTCAGTAGTTTCATAAGTTTCATTGCACATAGCTTATACCACAGCTTTCTTTCTTTTTTCCTTCTGCTCTTTGCCTTTGTCCTTTTAGGGTGAAAATCCACTGACTCACTCGGCAGAAGACTACTGTAATCATTGCAGCCTAGGGATTGTTAAATAGCTCGACCTGATAGCGAGCATATTCACAACATTAGTTAACTGTGCATCTTGTTTTTCATGTTACCACCAAAACTGGTGAGTGATTCACCCTTATTGCTCTGTTTTTAAAGTGGACAATGTGCTCGGAAAAAGGGTCTAAGGATAGAAGGTGTGTACGGATTGTAAAGAGAAATTTTGTGATTTTAAGCTATATAAATAAATTTGACTTGAAAATGGTGTAGGGGATATCATAATCTGTCACTCTATATAATACTCAGCCTTTCTGCAAGTGAACTGATGCATTTGTTTAACCACTGCAGGCAAACGTGAACTGAACTGTTGAACTCAGGTGCAGCCTGCCGTGTCTTACCTAATGTCTCTGTTCCAGATCTTTTCCTCCTCATTAGGGTGAAACCATGTTGAGACCCAGGTTGGTGAAGGGGCTCTTGGCTGCTTCTCCTGCTACTGATATTACCAGTCTGAACAGACACAATAAAGTCCTAAGAAAAACAATACAAGCTGGTAAAATGCTTGTTTCATGGGGTGTTTGCTGTTAACAGCTAGTAAGTAGTCTCTCACCTGGTCTCCATGCTTGGCCTCTCGTCCCTCTTCTCTCCTGCGACAGACCTCAGATTTGAGTCCCTCCACCTCAGCTCTGAGAGCCAACAGTTGGTACAGGGACAACGCTGAAAGAGAGGAGGAGGTGATAGCTGCTAGGGTCAGCAGGAAAACTGGCCAGGACAGCCTCCCTTCACCTGCCCTTTGTCCAGTCCCAGCTTCCACACCTGCCAAAACTGCCATCGTGGGAGCCAGGCAATGCCCAGAGAGCTCACAGCATGACTCGTCTCACGCCTCAACTATGCTGCTGACTTGTGCTGGGTGGGTGGATGTTTGCGTCTGTCATCAATGTTTTCTCTTCAGCTTTATCTTAATTCCTGTCTAAATGTGCTCCTGGTTTCTTTAACTCTCGCTTTTGTCCGTCCAGTAGCCAGTTCCAGTTCAGTCTGAGGGACTACGCAGAACAAATACAGTACAAAAAAGGGCAACACCGCTTCCTCTCTACTGTTCCGCTCAGCTAACCACACTCACAGCTTCCTGCCTGACCAGTGGCCCTGACAAATCTCTCTCCTTTTTCTCTTCATCTTCCTCCCTCAAAAATGATAAAAACACATCTCAGCTTTACCACATTCTAGCAAACAGCCTGCGCTGCAGAGCGGAAACAGAAAAAACAGCATTGGCAGTTAGATGAGGTGACAATGAAAATAGGGGAGAGGTGTCAGACTAAGAAGGAGAAATAGATATAATTAATGACATCAGTACATTTGAATTTGACAGCTAGAGGAGCCAACATGTACTGAAAGAAGGAAGTGCAAAAATTACAGCAACATAACAGCAAAACAAACAAACGTATTCCGAGAATGTAAAAAGTGAAGTGACATAAATTCAATTTGGAAGCAGTTACATTAAAAAATCTTGTTTATAACAACAAAATCAAACGAGAAAAGCAATTTTAATGTATCAATTTATTGCATGTTACAGTACAGAAAATAGAAAGTGAAAATGTGTGCTTACAAAAGAAGTTGTCAACATTTGTTTGAAATAGAAAAGAAACATTATTCTAAATGGAAAATCCCTCAAACTGACTGCTTCATACTAAAGATAAAGATGAATAATTCAGACATCTGACTGTTCAGATATCCCATCAGTGTTTCTTCAACGTGGAGTCACTGCAAGTCACAGTAGATGTACACAAATCATTTCAACACTGTGCAGGTTCATTACAGTAATCACATGCCAGCTTGCAAATGCAAATTCCAAAATTATGCCAACACCTTCATCAGCATTCATCCCACCCTATTCACAATCATATGGACACATATAATATGTCCCATAGTGCATGTGCACAATACCTGGCAAATGATTTTCTTCATAGAAAAAAAAAGAACAGACATTCAATTGTATTCCACTTCTTTATCATCAACAGTAATAACAGCTTGGATTAAAAAGCCAGTATTCTAGTTATTAATTTTAGGCCAGCCACCAAAACAATAAAATCACATGAATGATGAGAAGTTTCTACATGTCATTTTTTGAATGAAGAGATGGCGCAGAAGTATAGCAGAAGTGTGTAAAACAAAGCATATTGAACTAAATGAGTGTATAGTCACATGGTTTAATTGTACAATGTGCTCTACCAACATATGATAGGATAAAAACCATATAATTGAATTCATCCAACTCAGCTTATGGATTTGATATAATACAAAAATGTCAGAAACTGTTCTGTGCCACTGGTGGCAAAAAGTCACACAAAAGGGAGAAAAGACTATTTCTACATTAGTTCTTATAAAGCACACTTGTTAACTTACAACCACAATTTACATTCATAGAAGCCTCTAGACCGTTTTTCAAGTTGTTATCACATGACACAAACAAATTTGGTCTTCTGATGTTTGTTAAATTTTGTTTATCATACTGTTTACAAACAGTATCAAATATGGCTAAGGAGATCTGTATTCAAATGGCTTTGATACCACTGCAGTGCAGCATGCTGCATTTGGAAAGCAAGAGCAGATAACAGTGTTGTCAAGCTCTGCTCCACCCCCTGGAAGACATGCAGGAAAGGTTAATCAGCTCATTAAAAGCCCTCCAAGTGAGTAAAGCCATCTTGCCACATAAGCATGGGGTGAGACGAGAACCGAGAATTAACAATTGTGACGCTGATGATGATAGCTTACAAATAACCACAACATTTGATTACAAATGCTCACACTTTATTTTTGGTTCTTAAAGGACAGGTTTGTCTTTCTTAATACCATACTGTTCTCACAGGCCCATATTAAAGGTATGTAGAGAGAGTCATTGCTGTAATAATTCCTCCTGTCTGTACTGGCCATTAAGAAATGGTGTGAGTCTTTTTCACACTAAATGTCTCTTGTGGAATTTGTTGATGTGAGTGGAGGATTAGTAAGGTAAAAAGGAAATGTTCTAAATATTTGGAAAATACCTTACATTTGATTCGCTTGAAGTCATACTGCTCAAACTCAAATTAGTTTCTGCTCAACTTTGGAATACATTTTTACATAAAGAGACCCCAGTGTATTTTGTCCCTCAGCTCTTCCCCTGGATTTACATTACAAACGCATCTCTTCACAGTCAGTAAGGACAGGAGCATTACAGACACCAATAACTCTTGCACTGTACATATGGGCATGCATTATAGTGCTGGACTAAGACTTGAAGAAATCTGAATCTGATCCCCTAATAACAAACCACACACAGAGCAAATGCTGCTTACCAAACTACAGGCGCACATTTTCTCAACAGCAACTTGAGCTCATTTAAGAGGAAAGCTTATGCTGTGTGCTAGCTGTGTTTGAACAGAGCACAGCAACAGCGGCGTATCCCAGTCGCACTGAAACAGAAGTAGTTTGACAGGAAATAAGAACTTATTTTTGATAGGCGGAAGTAAAACATTTTATCTCAGCCAACACTTTTTGTGGCTGAATATAATTAATTAATTAAACGAATAGTTTTTTTATGCTATTGTGCCAGACAAACTTTTTCAAGGGTATATATAAATACTGATCACTACAATGTCATTTCATGCCAAGCTGCTGCAAGGAGTCTAACTATTAATGTTCCTGACCAAAACGGGAGAGAAACACAAAAGACTAAAGCAAAACATCCTTATGCCACTCAAAGTATTGCTCAGAAGATGTTAGCCTACATAACTCAACACTTGGGTAAGTAACAAAAAAAGTGCAATGGATTAACTAAGATGTGTGTCTATATATATATATATATATATATAGACACACACACACACACACAATATAGGCCTACATATTATCTGTGTCTCATTTTGTTTATTAGTAGAAGTGTAATTTTAATTCCAGTAGTCATCAGTTTCACTGAAATATTGTCGGTCCTAATATGGTCATTATACGATTGATGAAAGATTGTTTCAGTGATTTTAATTCATTTCAGTAGACCCACTCCAGCAAATTCTTTTGTGGTTGTGACATGTCTTGCAGTGTGGGCATGTATGCTCTGGCTTCATTCATGAAAAGGTCATAAATACATGCATTCATAGCTGCAACACAAAAAGAAACCACGAGGGCTTTGTTACCCTCTCTCAAATCCTTGAAATAGTTAAATCATCTTAACAAATGTTACATTTACAGAAAGGTAAAAAGAGTGAAATAAAGTAGGAACCCAGACAAAAGCATAAAAAAAAATTTACATTCTTTCCAAAGGTCCATCCCGTCAATTTCCGTGACAGCCTTCACTTCCTCCAGCCATTAACCTGTGATCAACAGTCTTTTTTTATTTTTATTTTTCAGATAATGGTGACACTAGCTGAGGGCTGAGCGCTCTCCTCATGGGCGTGGCTCTTCAGCAGGTCTTTCATGAACTGCTCCAAAGCAGCGAAGTAGCCCTGACACTGCCACGTGTCGTTGTGTGTGCCCTCTGGAAAGATAGCCAGGCGTTTAGTCCGCGCAGGGGACAGCTCATACAGTTGTTTCATCATGACTGGCGGGATGAGCTGGTCCGACAGACCGGACACAAACAGTGAGGGCATGCGGCACAGCACCACCTGCCGATAGGACAGGAACTGATTCCTATAGCACCACAGGGGCAGCAGGCGCATGGGCAAGAAGGAGAAGAGTGTCGCTGCCATGTGGGGGATGCTGAGGAAGGTGTTTTCAACCATAATGGCTGCTACGCGGTGAGGGTTGACTGACGCCAAGCGCACGGCCACGGCGCCCCCCAGTGAGCGGCCAAATAGCACCACCTTTGTTTTATCCAGATCAGGACGGGTCATGACATAGTCCAGTGTGGCCTCGGCATCCAGGTACAGCCCGTCCTCACTGGGCTCCCCCTCACTCTTTCCGTAGCCGCGGTAGTCCACCAGCACCACGTTGGCTTTCAGATTGACCAGCATCAGCAGAGCGTTTGGCACCCTGTGACCAATGTTACCAGCATTGCCGTGGAAATAAAGGATGGTAGGCGGAGCAGAGGATGCGGGGCTGCTTTGGTTGCCAGGGGCGACTCCTGGAGGCGTGTCCCCTCCCGTGTAGCGAAGCAGGATGAGGTTAAGCTTCACACCGTCCTTGGTACGAATGTACACGTTCTCGTGTGGGATTCCTGTTGGCATGGGAACGTAGAGGCGAGAGGAGGAGGGCTGGTCGGGGAAGTAGAGGAGCACGTCCTGAAATTTGTAGAGGATGCCCGCTACAGAGGCGAGGATAAGAGCTAGGAGAAAGAATCCTCCGTACAGGTGGAAGGTGAGGATGAGGGCCAAAAGGGAGACTCGACAAGCACCCCAGGACCAGGACGCCACCGTCAGGGTACAACGCTCCACTGCCCCCCACAGCCTCCACGGCTTCTCCATGGCTACACAAGAGCTGAGTCACACGACACACACTCTGTAAATACAGAGAGGGCAAAAAGACGAGAACAAGGGAGAGAAGGGAAAGTGGTTGAACATAAATGCACATGAGCAAGACGAGTTTTACAGTATCTATAAAGAAATGGTGTAACAAACACTCAAAATATGAAGAAATACATTAGATACAGAACATCTGTCCAGCATCAGTACCTATGATACGTTACCAGAGCTCAAAGTGATGGTTACAAACTGCTAAATGGATCTAACAATCTGAGTGTCCAATGATTCAATAACAGCAAAAACAACTGTTACGTGTCTGGTATTTTCAGGGGGAGTTAGCTCAGGAACAGTCTGCCATTTCTGTATGTTATATAAATTCTATTTAAGGAGTCACTGGCAGTACATTACATTACATTAGGTATATATGGACATGTAAGTGCTACAAGTACTTACTTTTATTACTTAACATTTTACATTTACATTCATTAAAGCTCGTTTAATACTTCTGAGTGCATATCTTTGGTAACACCAACAACATGTCTGCACATTCTTTTCACAGAGTCACTCAGAGACACTGAAAATGTTATAGATATCTAAACCGATGCAAGGTTAGTGGTTAGCGTGAGGCTAACTTCAGGAGTTGACAATAAAAGCATTAAATTAAGCGGTATAAATACATTTTATACTGAGGTCAAATATGTTCCTTTAAAGCCGACTGCCTTACACAAAGGCCCTTATACCCCTAACAACTATAAACTGATTAACACCCTCATAGCCAAAAAGTCATTTGTGCTACCCATTCTGTCACAGCTCACTGGGAACAGCTCAGTCCATTTCAATCCTGTGTCCGGAGAAAACAGCAGGGAACAGCCGCCTACTGGCAGCCACAAGAGGAACAGCCATCAGCCCCAACAATCACTTGTCTGTTGCGAGGGTCCTTAAAGACCCCAGCAGAGCATACTTTTCATCTTATCCTACTGGACTGAAACCATAGCTTGCCCAGTCCGGTGTGAAACAGACAGGTAGCCTACAGATGCAGTGGTGGGGCTCTCCAGCACCACAACCACAACGCCACTGAGGGGAATACGTTAAATCCGCGTACACTGCTGCTGGGACCAAACTGAGGATACACATATTACAAGACTGAACCGTGTCCTGACCCCACCCACAGGGGGGACATTGTGACAGCTGCTGTCAACCCGGTGGAAAGCACACAACTAACCCCGTCTAACACCGAGAGTACCGGTGACAGTTAGCGTTAGCCAGCTAACGATAAGCAGCGTTGAGGGTTTCCGGCTGCTAGCTGTCACCAGGTAATCTATTTGTGGACTGTCTAAACGAGCTGCCAACCCCAGAGACGGCGATGCACCACGCTTTGAAGGTGGCACACCATAAAATACGAATACCCGCGAGTTAACTTAGCTCCAAAAAACAGGCATGCTAACTATCAGGCTATCGTTTGCTGCCAGTGCTGCTAGTGCTGTTAGCAACGTAATAGCGTTTCCACTTAGCCGCCTAACGCTGTCTCCTCCACGGGTTGCAACTAGCCACATACTCACCCTCCTCTCATTGTAAGCGGCTCGGCGGTGTGGAATTAAAGACAGGAGCACCGTGGCAGCGCAGTCACTGTCACACAGCTGTGTGGTCAGCGGCTGACTCGTTAAATGAACAATGGGAGTGAAGTGTTGAGGACGCAAGGTGAGAAAGTGTCAGCACGAACCGGCGAGGCTAGCTACGAGGCTAGCCACACAGCTGGTTAGCATTTCTGGTGTAACCGTCGTGAGTTCCGTGTTGGAGTCAGCACAAGATGCAAGGTTCCGCGGTGAAAACAAACCTATCTTCTTCGACGTTTAAAGGGAAAGCTGGCAGTGTGGATTTACTGCCATCTTCTGGAGTTTATTTTTCTAACATTTCTTTATATATTATTAATATTTCTTTCTCCAACAAAGCATACTGAATTAAATTGAACTGCTTTCCTATTGTGTGAAGTGCACCGCACTCTATTTTGAATTGAATGTAAATATATTCTGCTTATTTCCTGAACCCAGAAGTTAGAACTGTTAAATGTCAATTGAATGTACTGCCATTATTTCAGATACTAAATCTTTAAACTGAGTTGCAATGTCTTACAGTGCAGAGATTACTGGGTGCACCTGGCTTTTATTTTCTTTTATCGATACAGTCTATTGGCAGAAGTGGAATATAATATGCATAGGTATGTTTTCATTAGTGTATAATCATCTCTATATAGATAGATAGATAGATAGATTATGTAACCTTAGAATGAGCTGTTTATATAAGGCGGCCATGTTAAACAGCCATATTTCTACAGTAGCCCAGAAGGGACAAACCAAACACTGGCTCTAGATGGGGGAGTTCATGTTTTGCGCACATTTTGTGGCCACCGCCGTTGTTTCTCCTTCAAGGAAGGTGAAGTGAGGGAGTTGAAATGCCACAAAATCTTATCTCATCCTATATATAACTTCAATACAATATTTTAAATGTTTCCTTCTCCATGATAATTGTCATTCAAAATATAAAATCCAATGTGTCTCAACCGTCTAAATTATTTCTGTAGTTTTGTTAAAAATGTTTGGTCCACACATGCAGGTCATGCAATGTGTTGAAATACTGAAACAGACAGAGAACCACTACCAATATCTCATGTGAATCATATAAAGTCGTGTCATACACAACACAACACACTGGGTATTAAAAATAGTGGTCTGATCTAAAGTTGAGCAATCACCATTGCATGTGCTATTTCATTTTTGCCCACCAGGTGCTGCTCTCAGAAAGAATATAATCAAGACAATTCACAAAGTGAAGGTTGATTGTATGTTAACAGAAAATGTATTTAAATTAAAGTCACTGGGGTGCTTCATGAATAATCAACAGCGCTATGTTATAATGTACAAACAGATAGGGAACTGTAGCTATTACTCATGCATGACATATAGCCAAAACAGGACTTTTTTTTTTCCTGTTGTGTTTTTGATGTTGATTTAGGCCTACAAGAATCAGCACTGACCTCTACAAAGCCCTGTTCCTGGAATAGAGGGTCTCAGAGGTAAAGACTGTTGTTATCCATCCATTTCCTAAATCATGATCCTCATATAAAGTATAAATTAGTTATGTCAGCCTGCTGCTGTGATCTCAACAGCAGGCTATAAAAAACATGCTTTTTAACTGTTGGTGGAGTCAGAGTTGACACATCTCAGCTTACAAAAGTGGGTGAAATTGTAGATGTGACAGCTGTAACACACTGGGCTGCTGACAGGTAGTACTGAGAGAAATGTCCTTGAATGAAATGTCCCTTGATGAAAGAACAGCAAAGGCAGAAAGCCTTGTGTCAACGTGCACACAACAATCATCTCAGGGCATCTGAGGTCAAAACAACGAACAAAGGTGGGATGAGTAAGGATTTGAGCCGACTGTGACTGTATGTGCTCGTACGGGTAATCACTTTATGATTATCTCTCAAACGAAACAGAAAATACAAACATCACATGCCGAATATAAAGCAAAAGGCTTGTTAAATACACATTAGAATATTATATGTTGATATTTTTCCTCTCTTCCGAGGTAGCTTATTGGTATTGCTGTATTTAACATCTTGCTCATACTCAGTGTGACCTTGGAGGAGACAGACAGATTATGTGTAGACTAGCACAGCTGTTGGCCGTTCAGCTCTGTCCTTGAAGTTCATTTGACTCTGTGGTGTCGAAGTCAGCATCAAAACCCTAGATGGAGCATGCCTCTATTCTGTTAGATAAAACAGGCTACCAAAATTAAGTCAGTATGAACCTAAAATATAATTGGCGTATGAAAACATTAATTATTGTTGGGGCAGAAGTGCTAACACTGGCTATAATTGAGAGGTTTGTTATGCACTACTTTGGAGGAGGTGATTGTTGATGTGATCACACGTATGAAATGATGGGACCATTGTATACTATGTGATAACTGCCCATGTAAAGTAGGTAGGTGGACAAATTGTTATCTTATCAGAAATGTGCAGATGATTTTATGGTTAGCATGCAGACAGTTTACCTGGGAAACTGTAGGATTTGATATTCATCTAAGCATTTTTGACACAGACACACATACACTTACACACACGGGGTAGCTTGAAGAAAGTTTTAAAGCGAATGGTGTTACAGCTAGTTTTTAAGAACTAGAGGTCCAGCTGTTGAGGTAATACACCAAAATCAAGGTGAGAGAGATTATGTTAGACTACAAGAAAGCTATAGATAAATTGGCAATCTACTAAATGTACTTGTTAGTTAGCTCAGGCTAACTACTTGACAAACACAACCAGACTGTTAGCCTAACTGTGTTTTGATGACTCTATGTAGATTTCATTATTATATATATACATATACTGATTTTATATAGTGATCAGTTAACCAAGTGAGTTATTAAATGTATGTTAATGCCTTTTGACTTGGCAGGACACCGTATTATTATGCAGACAATTCAAATGCAGACTACCTTAACTTCCAAAAAAAGTGTCAAAGGTCAAGAGATTTCTTTGTAGAAAACAAAAAAAAAAAGCCACATTTCCAGTATTCTGCAACAATTCATTAAAATGGACAACACAAAAACTAGGAGGTCATTTTTCTCAGTTTTCTTCTTTTGATATTGTAGGGCAGTGCAGATGTTGAGTCTTTTTAATGTTTTTTGTTGGTAAAACACTCACAGAACTCCATTTAATGTAAGAATCCATGTTCGAAAAAGGCCTTTAAAAGGAAAATTGTTTCTTTGAACTAAATTGGAGAAAACAGATTGACCTTAAGATTATGTACACGTTCCATTCATTATTTGGACTCTGTTGTAAAAAATAAATAAAGCAGAGAAAGCTACCACCATAACACTAAACATCATAGTGGACAGTGACTCGCGCAAAATGTAACTGACACCACACACACACACACACAACACACACACAACAACACACACACACACACTTGTCTCTTTAGGTTATAGAGAGTGCTGCATTCTGATGGATTCAGTTTATAAGAGACTGACAGCTGGCAAGTTCACTCTCCCCTATACGACTCAATTACCTTTGACATGTCAGTCAAAACATCTATTACATACACACACTCAAACTCTCATACACACTTATAGTGACACACTCTGTGTCTCTGCTCTCGTATTCCCACGACTCAATTACTTGATATATAACACTCCAAACAGCTGGAGGGCCGGAGCTCAATAATACAAAGTCAGAGCTGCAACAGGACAAGGAGTGACTGTGATGACCTGGCTGGGAATATCATATCATCAGGCCAAGGGACATACTTATAATTCACCTCATGGCATGCACCCAGTGGCCAAGCTATTGATACGCTATTGATTTTTCTGTCAGTCAGCATCTTTTATGACTGGCTGCTGTGACTTAATCCCTTCATGTGTAAGAGTTGCTACTATAGCATTTTTGCTGGGTTTGTGAAAGATGTCGTTGAGCTCGTCGGACATCATCAAGAGTGGTGCCTCTTTGATTTGCAAGTCACTGAATGCCATGCACAAGGTGATAGATGTGGTGTCCATGGCTACAATGTAAATGTGTTGTCACCTTGGAGACAGCATTGCTTTGAGTCAGAGAGGGACAGCTACATAATGGCAACTCTTCATTTTAAACACATTGCAGAGGAGGGGGTCAATACAGCCACAAGTTACCTGTCAGCGCAGCACAACATTACACTGGCTTTTTTTGCTTGCAAGCTAATTTATAATTAACAAGGTGAGAGCTGCTGTAGCTCCTATGGCTCTATTTTAGTGCCAATCAACATGGTTTAATGAGATTGTACATTGTACAGTGATGGCCTAATCAGCTAAGTGAGATAGGCAGGCCTACCTTGCATCGTGGACGTGCAGCAAAGAGTACCCCATACCCTATGCCTGCCAGGAATAAATTGGGTGGAAACTGCTGTATGTCTCAGGCAGCAATTAGGAGGCCTCCTGTGGGGAAGAAGCAGATGTTTAATAAAGGCTACATTTCCTTTGCAAATAAACCTCCTGTCACACCTATGATGATATCTGTCACTCTAATTAACCTGCAGATATACTGTAGGTTTGTGCGAACATGTGTCTATGTGGGTGCGTACTGTGTGAATTTGGGACCTGTCTTGTTAAAGTGCAGGGAGTGGTAAAGGGTTAGGTTAAAGAAAGAGCCAAAGCCACTGAGTGAGTTAATAAACAGCAACACAGAGGGTAATTATATGTTGACTGGACATGGTTTCTGTGCATTGGATTTGAAGGTGCTGGGTTTTGTGTAATGATGAACTAAACCACGTAGGACTTGTAGCCACTTCTGATCATATTCCTTGCTATGTTTGATATACTCACCATGATAAGCAGGACATTAATGAAGAGTGGTCACCATTTTCCCTAAAATGCTCCTGTCATATCTGCAGCATCTTTAGAGTGTGAATGATCTTATCTAAGCAATCATTAATCTCCCGGTCTTTGCCCAACCTCCTCTGATGGTGGAGATAGATAATTAGCACATTTGGCCATTGTGCCAAAAATAAAGATGAAAAGATGACTTCCCAAGAAGGCTTTCTTTGGCTCTTCAGAGACTTGAACAACCTCCACAGTGGTAACATCACTTGCCAGAGCTGCTAAATCAAATTGTTTATTAATGCAGTCCGTCTAAAAATGCCAGTGTTTGACTTTGACAATCTTTGTTTTTGATCTTGCTGTCACATAGTTACGGTTATTTTCTTTCTTGCTGAGAATGAGTAATTTGCTTTCTTGGTAGGAATTAAATGAGAAGATCGATACAACTCCCATTATTGCGCATTAAGTATGAAGCTAAAGCCAGGTGGCCATTAGCCTAGCTTAGGACTGGAAGGAGGGGACAACAGCTAGCTTAGCTGTTAAAAGAGCCAACCAGCACCTCTAAAGCTCCCAGTTGTTTAATCCATTCACATACAGAAATGTTAAAGTGACATGTTGTGTTTTTAATGGGGAGTTATGTGCTTTAACTATTTCTTAGTGGAGAGTGACCGGGCATAGCGACTTCCTGGAGTCACCTGCTGGTTGCCTGGTAACCTCACTGCGATGACAAAAGTCACTGCAACCAGCCACTTTTCGACAAGAAATTGTAAAACCACAAATAATCAAGATAAACCATGTTAATTAGTGAGCTTCAGAAGTGTGTGGAGGCGTACTGTTGAACTTTTCCAGGCTAGCTCTTTCCCCCTCCAGCCTTTATGCTAAGCTAATGGCCTGCTGTTTCCAGCTACACATTAAAGGGCTATTGATCTTCTCATCTAACTTTTAGCGAGAAAGTGAATACACATGTTTCATGAGTATTCCTCTGAGGCAATAACCACTTCAGCTGCCACCACCAAAGTAATCATCATCATCATCATCATCATCAGTGTCATCGTTTGCATTATTATTCTCAGTTACAGTAATATATTAACAGCTACCTTGTGCCAAAACATGCTTCTCTGTCAAGGACATTTTCTTTTTGAAGGAGGTGCAACCATGAAATAGTGTCAGCAGCAAGCCCTATTTGAAAAAGTGCAATATCAAGGGCATGCTGTAATTACAATGTGTTCAATTTAGCCTGTGGAGACCTCAGCCTCTGCAGAGAAGTAGAACCCACTGTCCTTGAAAAATGCAGCCACATTGTCTGAGTGAAGTCAAGAGGTTTCTAAAGGTGGGGTAAACTGTAGGAATTTGAGTGCATATAGGGTCATGTTGGTAACTGCCATCCACTTAAAGAGCAAATTCACTCTATTTAGAGAAAGCTTGGTCACTTTGAAGGTCAGTCAGACCAGTAATAAGTGATTGTTTGAGTTGTTTTGGGAGATCACTCCTGACTGAGCTGATACCAGAGGACATGTAGACTCTGGTCGCCAGTAGAAACAGGCAGGGTTGTGGTCCAGTTGAAAGGTTACTGTTTTATCCTGTGGGGATGGAAAGGCCATCTTTCATTTCTCATTTAATAAGTGTGTGTGTTTGTGCACGCGAGTGTGGGTTTGTATGGGTATGTGAATAACCAAAAAAGCTAGGTTTAAAAGGAAGGAGTGAACAAATTTCTTCTAGATTTTGGCTTTTGACTTTTAATAAACTGATGTGTAAATTATAGAAGCTGAGTCTTAAGTTCACAAATTTAGAGCACTTACAAAATGGATCTTTATCTAAATTAGATAATGAATTACTTAAGCTTATTCACGCTGGAATAAAAGCTTATACACGCTACAAGAATGTTACTGTACCTTCGCTGCAGTAGAATAAGGGTTGTACACACACACACACACATACACTGTAATTTACTATTGTACGGTATCACCGCTTTGAAAGTAGTGCTTCATATGATGCAAGTGTGAGAGGAAAGTACTTATTCATCAGTGTGTGTCAGTGGGCCATGTCCTGAACAGATCCTGAAGCAGTGTGCTACAAATAAAGACTAATTGCCCAGCTGGGGGCAAGTAAGTCTACTAACACCAACACATTGCTTCGTAGGCACTACAGGCTCAACAATTATCCATCTAATCAAGACCTTTTGTGAACATACTGGTCTCACTGACCAATGCTACCATTCATGGCTGCTATAAAAATCAAAGTTAATGACCTGGTTATTATAGGACAACATGCAATTTTCGAAATGTGTAATATTTAATTGTACACAGCCAGTACTCCAGGTAGAAATAGCTGCATAGAGGCAGTTGTGTGAAAAGAGACTAGAGGGGGGGGGGATTAAGAGAAAGGGCCAGCATACAGGTCCACGTAGTGATATATGTATCCGGCTTCCTATATCTCTCCCTATTCAGTCATATGACCCTGTAGTAAGTCAGTGTAATAGCCATTGCTCAGGGAACCTTGTGATTTAAAGACAAGAGTTTCAACCTGTGAATCTTGACAATATATCACTGCCTCCCCTCCAAATCTTCCACTCTTTATCTCCACACTTACTCAAAACACAACACACACACACACAGACTCTTTCTCTCTCTCTCTCTCTCACATACACACACACACACACACACACAGGGAGACACACACTCCCAGGCACCTCCCCTCCTCACCCCTGAGGCCCATACAATAAGAGCTTAATGAAAAGGTACTTTACACTGGCGGCTGTGCACTGGGGGAGATATCTTTAAATGTCACTGTTAATGGGAGGAATTAGCAGAGAGCTGGTTGTTCTGTATCTGTGTGTGAATGTGTGCATCCTGATGACAGTGATACCTGGATAAATGAGTTAAAGCTTATTTGTCCTGCTGTCTGTGTGTGAGGGAGAGAGAGAGAGAGGGCATGTGCGTGTTAGTTCACCACCCAGCAATATATAGTGGCATGTGGTTGATTTATGTTCCCCAGGCCTCGGCTCTCTGGACCCTGGCTTGATTACAGTGTATCACCGCAGCTACAGCCATGACCCCAATGTGACCCCATAAATTAGCGCTGCTGTGTGACGGGAGCTCACAAAATCAGAGGATGCCGATCTTCTCGAGCTGATTGATTTAACTGTAGCCATAATTTCAGCATATCATTTATTCTCCCCTAGTCTCCTTTCTGTAAATCGAGCATCTCTGTGGTGCAATGCATCACAGCTCCAGCGAGCCCAGAGGACCACAGTAAAAAGAATTGATGTTTTTCCACGGATCATTGCTGAGAGGGTCTGTTTTAATGGTTGCAGCAATGGTTTACATGCTTGATAAAATGAAGGCAGATCATGTTGCTGCTGTCTTCTCAGCTGATGAAACCATGGATACACTGAGGTGAGACATTGGGTGCCTTCTCAAACTCTGGCTTTACAGTGATACACATTCGACAGAGCCAGTGCAGAATTTATCACTTTTGACCTTTTCCTGAACTTTACTCTGTCTGTGGCAGATATTTACAGAACCTCACAGAGAGGAGCATGACTGATGGAGAGAGAGGGATAAGTGTCCAAGAGAGAAAAGAGGATGGTTGTTTAGGAAGGAAGGGGTCATGAGTGTGTGTGCTGTGAGTTGTTGTTGTAGTGGAGGCAAGACTCTTTCACATCAAAGCAGCTTTTATGGCGCTGTTAGTCAAGCTGCAAATAGGCGGCTAACACAATTAACAGTGACACGATCTTTACATTTAACATGGTCCCAGGTTAACTGAATTTACAGTGGTCGCCAGGGGTGGTGGTTACAGTAGTCGCTAATGGATGGCACTCCACCTTTGATTGTCTCACTTAGGCGTAGATTTTAGATTGCCAGGAGAAGCACAGATGTGTGCTGTGATCAGAAGTAGAGCAAGCCACCACAGGGAGAGAGGGAGAGATTTGCACGTGACTGGTAGACTGCAGAGTGTGTCTGCAAAGTCATCTGAGGTCGGCCCGTCTGTGTGATGAGATGGATGACGCAGAGTAAGGGCTTAGGCCGAGTACAGCACAGTGCCACACAGGCCCGGGCTCACACACAGAACACACCACCTTGCATACTAGATTAGATAGCGACTGAACCTTGGCTTTATTTGCAAACAAAAAAGCCACACAGAGATTGCTGAGTGAGGAACTAAGCTACATGATAACAAGACTAGAAGAGTCTACAGCCCAAAAGCAGTTTTGTGAGGGTGTTTTGGGACGCAGTGCAAATGTCAGCTACTAACATGCTCACAATGACAATGCTAACATTAGCAAGTGGTATCTCTTCAATGTCTACCATCTTAGTTTAGCATGTTAGCATGCTAATACTTTCTAATGAGCACAATGCACAGCTGAGGCTGATGGGAATGTCATTAGGCTTGCAGAAAGAAATTACAATTTTGGCCTGGTGATGGCACTGGATGAAAAGTCAGGGGATCACCAAAGTTATTACAATTAATCCTGTGAGGAAATGAATGTACTTAATTTACTGGCAATTAATTCAGTGGTTTTGGAGACATTTCACTTAAAACCTTGAATGTGAACCTTATGGTGGCGCTAGAGGGGATCATCAAAGTCTTTGGGATTCATTGTCTGGGAACCATTAATGTCTGTATGAAATTTTGTCAAATTCATGTAGTAAATGTTGTAAATATTTCCCTTCATAAGTGACAACTATGACCTGCTGGTGGCACTAGAGGAAATGTCAGGGGATCACAAAAGTCATTAGCATTCATCCTCTGAGGAACAATGAATGTGTCTGTACAAAACTCCATGGCGATCCATTGAATAGCTGTTGAGTTATTTTGGCCTGAACCAAAGTGGTGGACCTGCCAACCGACTGACAGACTGACAGCTTACAGACAGGCACTGCTGGCTATGATAACTAAGCTGGTCAAGCACCAAAAGAGCAGCAATAAGGCTGCCAAAAAGGCAGCGATAGCACATGTATTGTAAAATAAGTCTCTTTTGCTGATATATTGCATCTGATCTAAGCAATTTTCTTTGCACATCATTTTTACAATTACACAGTAAGACAGTGATGACATAAGTGAGACACAGATTGAAGAGAATAAATTAGCAAGGATCTGTGTGATTAGCCCTGTGAGGTGTGTTTTAACCACTGACTTACAGTCGATTTAAAGGACTGCTTGGTGTTGTTCGAAGGCTCAGCATACTAAAACTACAAGCAGAAGAGGAGAGAGAAGGAGAGATGAGGCTGGGGGATTGGAGCAGAGCTACCCTGGCCTCTCTCCAGCCCCATCCCAAACACAATCTGGGTAGTAGCTGTATCTTTATTGCTGTGAACACACCACTCCTACAGGATGAGAGGTGACTGGATTTCGGTGCTGGATGCTGCTCAGGTTCCATGTTAGCCAGGATTTGACTTCACTCCCAGTTCTTCAAAGGCTTCAATATGCATTTTTTTCTCACTTTCCAGTTGGATCCAGGGGCAGACATATCCCTTTCATCAGGAGGTGCTTTTCTCTGACAGCACAGATTAGTGAGAGGCTCCTTTTCCTTGCTCACGTACTTTACCATGCTTTGCATTAATAAATGGTTCATCCAAAGTCTTCTATCTGTTGTCCCATTAAATTCAGCAAATGAAATTTTTATGTATGCTCGCATCACATGAAGAATACTAAGTTCAAGTGATAACAGCTCTGTGCAGGCGCAGAAGAACACCTACTCGAAATCGGTTTGATCTCTATTTTTAAGTCAGTAGAATTTAATGGAATGACAGAGGAGTAGGAGATGAGATTAGGTAGACAGACAGGGAGGGAATAAGTTACTGTAGATCCACCTTAGGTTGGTGATGACAGCAGGGATTCTTGGTGACAAAAACCCTTTGGGCTGGGCCTCAGCTCTCTCAGCTGGAGTGTGGAGCCTCACTCTCAGCCATGGAATCCCTGTAAATCCTGCCTTCTGCTGTTTACTCTAGGGCTGAAGATGATGTTACAGGGGCTTGCTCCCTCCATCTGGAGGAAGCAGGCCAATAGTTTTGGTGCTGATCAAGACACTCCTTGCATTAAAGATCTCATTAGAAATGTGTGTATATCTCTGGTCTGAGAGAGATCACCACAGTCATGGGTATTTATCATATGGAAACCATAAATGTACAAACATGTCTCAAACATTATGAGAAAACAACAGAATGATGCATCCAATCATCAATTCTTAACCATTATAATCATACTAAGTCTTTGTCAGTTACATTTTTAAGGTAGTTTCACAAAGTAATTCATGTGCAAAATGCATCTTCTTTGCTGTCCAAAGAGACAAACTCATTTTAAATTGTTATGTTGTTAGAAAATAGACTAGTTAAACCTGCTATGTGATATCATTGCCCATGCAAGAGATTTTGTAGACTGTGAGAGCATCAGGATACAGTCTCAGGCCATCAGTGATGTAATATCAGGGGAAGAGAGAACAAACACGCCCTCATACACACACACACACACACACACACACACACACACGCACACACATAATCACGTTATGCACATCTTCAGCAGTGTTTCATTTAACTGTTGTGAAGTGTTGTGATGAATAAAATGTTTAAGTTACCAGTTAAAGAAATAATACACATAATAATGCAAGGGACTTTCCATCAGTAGATTTTATTCAAACACAAACCAGTCTTCTCTAGGATGTGTTTGTATTCTGTATGTTTCCTTGGCGGGGTACAAGTTGCCTTCCCTGACAGGCACATTTCCTTTGAAGCTTGAGGCTAGGTGAATGCAGAGATCCAGATTCCACGGTGGGAATATAGGCCAGGAATCCAGGATCATGGATATGGGAATCGGCAGTGTCCTTGGGAAAGTGAGCTGTGTTGATAAGCCGCTGAGGGATTCCTGGAATGAAAATGGGGTGAGTCAATCGATCAGGAGAGTAAAACCCTGAGGCTGAGTGGAGGTGGTGCTCGTTGGGGAGCTGAACTGCATGATGGTATCTCCATCATCGGCCTAATCCCCTTTGTAACTTGAACAATGTGAACAGTGTACATTTGTTTCACCAATCACTCCTCAAGCACGGACCATACCAGTCTGCATATTTAATCTCATTGATGGCAAATAATGTATACATTACATCACTGCAGATTATTTTTTACATTATTTTATTTTTTTCACCTTCCAGGCAGCCGTTGCTTCCCATTCATTTCTGTATGGTTGAAAATCAATGGGTGGCCTTCAGAGTCTTTTGTTGTGTAATCCATCACATTTGTTGTTTTTGTCAAGTTCTATTATAATTGTGAGATAAGCTGTTCATATCAGACACAATAATGGAAAATATCAAAAGGGACCGATATTATGACTGTAATGGAATAAGACAAACACATTTCAAGATTTTTATTTTATTTTTATACCATAAAAAGATACCTGAAAATCAAAGGCAACCCCCTCAAAGTTAGACAAATACTGGTATGCATCCTGGTAGCTCACCTGGTAGAGCTAGTGCCCCCCTGTACCAAGTCTTTGATGCAGTGGCCATGGGTTTGAATCAAACCTGTGGCCCCTTGCTGTGTTTCTCTGAGTGTCCATATCTCCTGTCTAATACAGGGGGAAAAAACCCTAGATAGAATATTTTGGAAGCTTGTAATATGTAGATTACACATGGTTTCCAGTTAAGAGCTAAAACTTGCAGAAAATACTGCAAAAACAATTCCATACTTATGTTGCGGGATTATAACCGAGCATACTCGCCGATGGAGACCGTTAGATGCAGTTGAAAGCTAGTCGACCTTGAGCTGATGTATATTTGTGAAAACTACTAAGAATGAACTTTCACCTTCAAATAATAATAATAATATATATTAACACCGGGGCACACACTCACAGCAGCAGAATAACCCCACATAAGAGTAGACAGACAAAACAGACACACACACACAAACACATGCATCTATGCACACACATATGAACACAAACACATCTTTGCAAGTGCATATTATACTAGTTCTTGAGTGGGATAATACACTAACCTTAAATCCATCCCCAACATCCACTCAGGCCCAGTAAGCCAGGGCTGAGGGTGTTGTCTTCTCTGACCAATCAGAGAGGCTGAGCCTGTCTTCTTCTCCACTCTGACGTCAGGCAGATGAAAGCACATCAGGAGAGTGAGACTGAGAGACAGAGGAAGATAGGGTGATGGTGAGCGAGAGCTTGAGGAAGAGTCAAATCAGAAGAGTCGTATAGGGTCAGCTGAGTGGGAGAGGAAGGATGGAGAGAGATGGTGGCGGTAGGAAAAAAGAGAAAAAGGGAAAATAGAAGTGGAGAGGAAGAGAGAGAAGAGCATGCATCTTGAAGCCAGCTGTAAAGAGCGAACGAGAGATGGAAACAGATATAGTGACAGATCCACCTAAAGAGGTCGATTTCCACCATCGCGGGTGTGAAGGTTGTGGATTTGACACAGGTTTTGACAAATGGCACAGCTGGATGATGTCACCTGTCTCTTTTCTCCTCCTCCTCTGACTGTTGGCAGCAACGTCTCCTCCTCCCTGTCTCCCTCCATCAGGAATGCTGATGAGCGGGGAAACACATTGCAGTGACGAGATAGTGAACATCGGGGCGCACAAAGAAACTTAAAATGCTGAAATATTTGTTTTTAAACAGCCAGGTTTACGCTTCTTGTATGACTCAGGAGACACATTAGAGAATGTGCCTACTTTTTATCGTTGGAATTGAATCAGAATCAGTGTCTTAAAAGGGCAATGAACCCTCCAACTTGATTTGTTTACAAAACATTTAAAAATAGACACATATAAATAGATGGTTGAGTTTAATCTGAACGACACTGGCTGTTGACAAGCCAGACAGGACAATGATGTAAAAATAGATATAAAAGGGGTTTTGATATTGAATGACGCACTTATTGTGTGCTTTTGAACTGTGCACATTACCTTTGATTAAGCAAGAGCTATGTATCAATACAATGAGATAATACAATCAATTGTACACATGTATGTACAATTGTTTCTGAAAGGACGCACACACTGACACTCACACACACACATGTTCCCCAGCATGAGTCACGTCTGCCGGCCCTTACTGTTACTGTGATGGCTGCAGATTGAAGGGTCAGCAATCTGCATTCATTTCACAGACATAATATTTCTCTCTTTCTCTCTCTCCTGTCTCACTCTTTTCCTCACACTACTTCTGTCTCCTACACACACAGGTAGGAAAGTGTTGGGATGGTGTGAAGCTGTCAACTCTCCGCTGTGCCAAACACACACTCCGTATGTTGTTGATTGGCCACCTCTCAGGAGTTGCTCTCAGGAGTTGCTTTCAGCTCGAACACAATGAATTTGCAGATCTGGCATTATGAGACTCCTGACCAGGGCTCTAAGTGCATATGTCTGCCAACAGAGAGCATGTGTGTGTGTGTGTG
>NW_023340095.1:16289444-16292500 GCF_004916995.1 Morone saxatilis | reverse complement strand
GGGGGGGGGGGGGGCACAGACAGACACATACATGCACAAACACACCACAGTTAGGGTCAAAGACATGAAATTGAGCAACCACAGTTAAAGGCAGACTAGACAATCCCAGCCAAAGTAGGACATCTATCCCCGCAAGGCATGATCACAGCATCCTGCAGTGACATAATATGTGAGAGCAATGAGTGATGAATGGTTAGCATTCAAACACCCCTAGCACTGACACAACAGATGTTTGCCATAACACCTTCCACGTCTTCGAATCCAGTTAATGCTCTTACCAAAATTCAGGCCCTGCGTGGTGAACTTTCAGTCACCGGTTAAATCACAGAACCAGAGGGTTCGAAAACATCAAGCAAATTGAATCTCCTTGTGTGCGTGCCCACTGACATTTGGCAATACATAAAACAAATTATGTTATTGACAAGACTTGTTCCCTAAACTCAGGACAACCTAACAGAAATGGCCCTACATTACTGACTTTTTTATTTATTTATTTCCTTTAACAGCTCTGGAGTGCACTCAACTGAAGGTGCAATGCCATCATCAACACAACAAGAGAGAATAAACACACTTTTGTTGTGTTTGAGGGCAGTTTTACATAGTTCAGTAAACTACAGCGTTCACCCAGACAACAATAAGCCATGCATGGTGCTCAAATTCAGTGCTGTTCTTCAGTACTCAATATATACCATTTCCATTTAATTCCCCGCACTATTCAGTGTGTTGTTGCATATTTTTTTTGTTGGCAGAGGGACACTGGCTGCACTAAAACTAATTGGATTGGTGTTAGAAGAGCACATTTCCCCAACAACAAATTGTAGAAAGAGCTGCCTCCCGCCCTGCCTTAAGCACAAATTAATCAGGTAATCATCTCTTGTCTTATCCCCAATATACAGCCCATTAACATTAAGCAACACTCTCTTTGGTAGCACTCCAAGCCATGCACACTGACAATGATTAGTAGCTTTAAGGATGAGGATAAATACTGTAATTTACTTTCAGCACCCTAGAGCAACTTCCACCTATCTCTCCCTCCCTCTCCGTCACACACTCTCCGTCACACACACACACACACACAGTAACATTGCATATAGGGCCATACTGTAAATCATGTGTTTGTTTTCAACCCCCTCACCAAACACAACACTGTGATACACACAACTGATAAGATGGGACCCACTTGCAGGGAACAGGTATATGATATTGTTAAACCTTGCGCTTGTTCAGCTGCTTTCCGCTTGTTCTGTGGCTCAAGCCTGACTAGTTTTTCACTAGTGTCAAAGCCTTAATTTCACATCAGTCTCCTCTGGGTAAGAGAGAAAGCTCTGTAATTTTGAGGATTTACAGTCTACCTTGCGTGTATGAAATGGTCCGGATCAATGAATCTTAATTACTATATGAAAACAGTGAGTGTGATGTCTTAACTGCATTGTTGTTCTTGTGAATGAAATCCCGTCTATCCTGCACCAAAAGCAAGATGTCGCCAAGTGTGTGTTTGTGCTTCACCAAGACAATATTTTAGGGACTCATGAAGAGCAGAGTGGATACCCAAAACATCCCTTACCACCTTTAAATGTGTCTGTGCCCTTTCCTCTCTCTCCCTCTCTCTCCCTCCCTCCGTGTGTGTGTGTGTGTTTGTGTGTGTGTGCACATAGGTAATAAGCTGCTCCGCCACTGCGCAACGATGGAGCTATCGCAACGATGGAGATGACGCAAACAGACCCAGCTCTCCGAAAAAGTGTTTCAAGACGAACATGGCGGCAACTTAACCGCGGTCCAAGATGACAATGGCCAACGGGAGAAATGATTCTAGGCTTTCCGCCCAGGTACGGGACAGAGAAACCAGCCTGCGTGCATCGAAAGGGCTCGTTGCTCTCCTTTAAGTGAATCTGCAAAGCGAACGGCGGCAGACGCGCAGCATCAGTACCGAGAGGCTCGCAACAGCTGGTCTCCCTGCGCCCCCGACTAGAGAACAAACCCGGGGAAGGGTGGATAAGGAGAGGGGGCATGCGGTCAAAGAGGACGCCGTTTCCCCCCGGAGAGCCATGGAGAACCGGGATGCGGCAGCGCGAAGATTAATCTGTGCGGGCGCGCTAATTGGATCGGAATAGCACCGATTGTTGCGGGCGCGATTGAGGAGCGCCCTGGACCGGCGGAGGCACGGCACCCCACCGTTACAGAGGAGAACCAACCGGAGTCCATCTCCCCCCAAGTCAATGAGTATTGTGGCAGAGCAGCCCCCGCGGTGGAGTCGGCCAGGGCAGCACTTTCCTAAAATATGACCAGGGGTGCTTGGATGCGTCGGCAGCATGATGAAGGCTTAAAATTCTGGTTTGCACCCCGAGAGAACGAGAAGCCATTTACCGAGTCGGAGCGGGCCCAGAGATGGCGACTGTCGCTGGCCTCTCTGCTGTTCATCACCGTCCTGCTCTCTGATCACTTGTGGTTCTGCGCCGAGGCGAAACTGACGCGAACCCGAGACAAGCGGTCGGACGAGGGGCTTGCAATTACGGACATGGGCGAGTACCCAAACTCCCACCACCGACACCACATCCAAACATCACCTGACCCCCACCGTCTCGCCAGAGAGCAAGATGTTATTTTTCTAGGGAATTCTACCAAACCTCTGTGGCGAATGGACACCTGTCACCCTGACAGCTTGTCCAAAGACTGCTTTACTTTCACGGACGCGGAGACCGTGTGCCTGGGCCTCTCCGGTGGAGGGGAAAAGGGGACACAGTTGGCGTACGTGAATCTGAGCGATTTATACCTTTCTTTTTGTAATTCCTACTCACTTTTGGATTTGTTTTACGGGTTTACGAGTCCGGACGATTTGAATTGCACCCTGGATATGGCCATGGGGGTGGATCTGCTGGGATGCACAAAGTGTGTGCAGGCTTATCAGAGTCTTGACCAGCTGGCGGAGGAGAACTACCGGGAGTTTGAACTGCTGGTTCAGAAATACGAGACGGATGCATACTCGGTTAGGACGTGCATGGAGGAATGCAAGGTAGGACTAACGAGGCCGGGTAGAGCACGCGCGCGCACACACACAC
>NW_023340095.1:16279628-16289381 GCF_004916995.1 Morone saxatilis | reverse complement strand
ACACGCACACACACTCACACACGCACACGGCCAAGTGCATTTAAGGGGGTGGGTTTATAGTCGTCATGGCAACCGTTGGGCATATCTGTCAGTATATTGGTATTTATTTCTGAGTTAGGCCACCAGTGCTTTACTGCATCATTCAGGCTTTGCACAAACACATATTTACCACATGAAATGGCATGGGGGGGTTAGAGGACAGGTCAACTGTCTGCAGTCCTTCATCATTCTCTCTCTCCCTCTCTTTTTCCTCCTTTCTCTTTCTCTGGCACTCCAATCTTTCTAATATGGACTACTTTGTGAACTGTGACTTTGGAAGTGAAGTTTGACATTTGGAGTATGTCACCACAGCTCTGTGAGATGAAGGGAGAGAGGGCTGTTGAGTGGTACTCATTTCAATATCGTTAATAGCACGCGAGTGATTTCTGCACCTAATCCAGGCTTTGTATTGTCCCCAGTTTGCTTGTTGTTCCAATAACATGACGGTCTTACAGCACATATCTCAGCCTGTGGGGTGCATGTCGTGTATGCCAACAGCATGACATGCCTAGGTCTACATCACCTACACACACACAGATACACAGATAAACACACTGTTTTGTTACGTCAGGCATCAAGGCCCACTCGGCTGTGCTGAACAATGAAAACCTACCTGTAAATAGAAACATGGTGGGGAATTACACTACAATCTAATTCATTTGTTGTGCACTGGACTGTTGCAGAGGCTACATCTCTCCTTCAGCTGTGCATCCTCCTGTGTGCTCGCTGTCCGTGGGGTCCTGCAAAAGGCCTTTCAGGAGGACACACTTTTTTTTAGCTGTGTATTCCACTGTCTGGCTGTGAAGTATGGTTATATAGTTAACTTCATTGGCACTAAGACCAACACCAACCTCATTTCTTGAACAAAGCATATCACTCCACTGCATGTTCTCCATCTCTTCCACTTCTACCCTGATTAGCTAAATTCAGCCAAACAGGATATCATGAGCCCATGTGATAGATGGAAGATATGCAGTGTGGAGGTCTTTCATGAACAGGATTGGGAATTGGTATGGGAGATGTGGAATATGGTTAACACAGTAGGGATGTGGGAGATTTGCACATTGCACAAATTTGAGAAGTTTGATGCAGCTTGACCAATTTCCTTGAAATTAACCTTTGTAATTGTAATGGCAGTTGTTTTCAAATGTGTCCAAAGCTGGGAGATCACCACAACAGCACTATAATACAGGTCAGGGAATGCACTTTGAAAAGCAGTAAGTCTTCCCTCAGAACTGCCTTAATGATGATACAGCAGCCCAAACTCATTTCTACAAGATGGATGTTGTACAAGGGCAGATGGTCAGGGTGTCAGGCTGTGAGTGTTGATAATCCTTGTGTGTGTGTGTGAGGAAGCATAGTTAGTGGGAGGATATACTGTTGATAAACCTTCACAATGGAATCATGTGCTGTTTATATGTTTATTGTGAGTCATACCTTATTGTAATGCCTGTTTGCCAGAAACTGTGTACATGCATATATGCATGTGCATGAATCTGTTTCCTCTAACATCTTATAGCTGCTTCCTTCTTATGACATCTAATCACTTGTGTGCATTTGCACTCCTACTCTTTGCTAATGTAATCAGACTCAGGCAGGACTACAGCAGCCTTTTAGCCCCTTTAGCCCAATCTGAATTGCTAATCTGCTTCAGTGTTCATATGACCTTTGTGAAAGCACAGCACCCCAGGCCTGCATCACAAACCACTGTTTCTTGAAGAACCACTCTGCTGGACAATAAAAAAAAAATTAGACAACTTGAAACAACAATTATTGCTATTCATTCATTCATTCATTCTTATCTCTTTTATTTCTCTCATGTCAGACCTCTCTACTCTCCACATTTTAAACTGCTGCTCAAGGCTTCTTTTTAAATGGTTTGAATGAGCTGAAATCGTAACATCACATGGTGTTTGTGTACGATGTAGGTGTGTGTTGCCAATGTTGTATAAGTTAAGTTGAACAAATAGGCAGTAAGGTTAGAAGAAAGGAAAAGGAATAACGTAAAATGTGTTGTGCAATGTGCAAGATTATGAGGTGACTTTAAAGCAGCAGCAGTTTGTCAGTTAGCTATAGAAAAATGAAATCAAAATTCATTTGACTTAAGACAGATATATTAACATATTTAAGTGAAATGAACATAGCATTTAGGAAAGCTAGCATGAAAATATGACCAAACTTGACGAAATGTCTGGGGCACCCCGATGTTATACAAATTGTTATAGAGAGGATATGTTTTTAGTTAAGTCTCACTTGATGACCTGCATGTATGGCACAGTGTATGTATGCAATTCAATGCAGGATCTGCTTCAATGGTGAGCCCTCCACCATGTTCAAAATACAGTAAATACAAAGAGAGGCTTGGCTCGGCGCTCAAAAGTGCTTTCCTTACTTCCCACTGTTATTATGATGTTGGCCTAATTTTTGTTTTCACTGTGGCCGTATAAATTGTTTAGTTATACTGGCTATAAAAGTCCTTAACTTTTCTACTATTGACAGGACATGGCTTTTTTCATGGTCAACAAAGTGGATTTATCCATGACAAGATAAAAACCAACACTGATTTGATTCTACTAACATGTGTTACCTGTGCAGCTAAAGCCTGATATAACTAACCTCCATTGTTTCCCAAAAACTCAAATCAGTGAGCCAGTGTTGCACTGTTTGTTCATTCCTATTAAAATAGGCAACGTAGTTTATTTAGTCAAATCATAACCTGCCCAGCTGCTGTAAATATTCATTAGTGCTCCAAATTTGTATTAATTCACAGCTGAAAATAGTCCTCAACAAATGCACTGTTTACCTCTGTTTGATTAACGTTTGATTAAACAGTGCACTCCTGTTTTATGACCTTTTTAAATAAAATCCAACTCTATTTTTGTGACCTGTTTTTTTTTTCCTTTTCTTTAAACACACATCTTCAGAAAGAACAGATGGGCTTAGGTCTGAATGCCACAGACAGAAGTGTAACTTGCTCTGACTTAAGGGACTGTACAAATCCCACCTCCTTTGCTAAAGTAACCAAACCAAAGTCCCCGACCATAGTCACCACTTCTGTTAACCTACTCTAAACCTAAACAAGATTATTTGATACAATGTTTTGACATATCACAACAGGAACATGTAAATAACAAAATTAATAATGGCTGAATTCCATTTAGCTTCTAAATATTATTGATAATAATAATAAAGTCAACTAACCACATTTACAGTAGCTTGAGGTTCTTAATATCTTAATAAAGGATGTTTTCAGACAATGATTTGTTCAGACCTTCTTCATTTGAGATGGAAGAATGGCAATATAAGAATGACTGTACAAACATGCATGCAGGCATGTTGTATTAAAGGAAGTTCACATTATTATCACATTATTGTGATCAAAAAATCAAAAGCTTTTCTGCTACAAAAATGTAAAGAATTTGAACTTTTGGTGCAGTGTGGCTTGTACAGTACACCGTACTGTACAATACACCAGCGCAGTAATGTAATAATGGAAGAGGGATGTGCAAAAGCAGATTCAGTGTGTCTCTCCATTTTCCTTCTTGTTCTTTCTTTCTCTCTTTACACAAACACAAACACACACACACACACTCACACAAGGAGCCCCATGTGCAGTGTTTCCTGCAGGTCCAGACCTGACTGTCCCTTCCGGTGTAATTTAATTTGCACTCCCATAATTCTCTGCTTCTCTGGTGGCTGCGTCTCCAGGGCTCTATCTCAACATGTTGATCTCCTCTCTCCCTCTATCTGTCATTGTCTCTCGCTTACTTTCACATCCTCTCTCTTTGCCTTTCTCTTATCTGTGTCAGAGCTCTGAGAAACGAACATCACACGTACACATGTGTCCGGTGTTTGTCTCTACATCACCTCCACCCCTCTCTCTCTCCTCCTTATAGACTTACTTCTCATCAGGGGCCCTGATTTCTCTATCCCTCTCCCTTTCTGGAAAGACTGTATGTGGGTGTTGAGCTTTATTTTCCAGCTGGAGTGATAGATACTGATCTAGGTTAAGGCCCCTTCCTTTCCTTCAATTACAGGCCTGTCCACACAGATCCCACTGTGTGCTCCTTCACCCAGCCTCCCTGGCCCCTCTGCTTATTCAATCACCTTTTCTCCTCTATCACTCTCTAAGACTATTCAGTGGAGCCCCTATTTAATTGAGCTGTTTAGGTTTATGTTTTAACTCTGCAGTGAGAATGGGCTCATTGTGTTTTCCATTAAATAAAGCAGAACTACAAAAAGTCCCTGCTGTAGTCTCAGTGTCAAAGCAAAATTATCAAAAGATAAGATACAACTTTATTGTTCCCCAGGAGGGATATTTAGCGTTACAATGCCACCAGAAGCAGACCAGAGATGTAGGGAGGAACAGGACAGAATTACAGTGAAGCACGTCTACAGTCTTAGCAGCTCTGTGAGGTAAAAGCTAAATTGGAATGCCAGCTTGCTAACATGCAATGATATTACTAACATGCTGATGTTTAGGTGTTTGGTCAGCATCCTCATTTGGCATGTTAGCATGCTAAAGTTAGCTATTTAGCAACAAAGTTTAATTTTGACCTGATGCTGGCGCTGGAGGAAAAATGAAGGCATCAATAAAGTGATTGAAATTCATCCTGAGGGGAACATGAATGTTTTAAATTTTCACAGCAGGTTGTATTTTATTCTGAAAGTTCATTCCTGACGAATGATCTCATTAGTAACTGTTCTAATATGACCTATCAATCATATTGCATGTTCTTCCTCAGCAGATGGGGATTGTCAAGTTGTAATGGAATTGTAGATGTTTAAATTTCCATTTTTCCATGTCCTTTAAGGACCCCTTTGCCCACGTTGGCATAAAAGTGGAGATTGTGTGATATAATTGAAAGCTCAAGAACAGCTACTATGAAACTGTGTGGTGAGATTGATTTTGCCAGTCCATCTAAAAATTGCGGTCAGTGTCTCAGTCAAAACCAATATTATATATCACCTGGAGACCTTAAAAATCTGTTAAAAATGTCATATATAATGTTAATATTTGTATATAGGATATGTATATGTGTATATTTGAGATAACCAATCAGCAGTCCCTAGAGCTCCACCGCTAGCATAGCTAAAAGTATACATATAAATAGCAAATAAATGTAAATCATATATATGTAGCAGAATCCTGATATTTCAGCTTAAAGTGATAAAGTAGATCTATATAAAATATATACAGTATTCGTATCTGTATTATACACTACACTATAAGTTTGGGACAACTAAACATTCAGTGGTGGTAACACCATGAGAAAACATACTGACTCAGCATGTGCTTCTGTTAACACATTTTGCTTTAATATACATTTGTTGAAACCGACAGCTTTTTTATGTAGATTAAATGAAAGTAGGCTTTGACACAGCACATAATGTACAGATTGCTCTGCTATCAACACAGACAGCATGGCCTTACTGCAAGTCCGGCACCTCTCTCTCTCTTTCTCCCTGAAATTCAATTAGGGCTCTGTTGCTTCTCTACACAGCTCAAATAGATCCAGGGAAACTCCCCTTCATATGAGCTGCCAGTGTTTGTTTCTCCCCAGGCAGGAGATAAGGGAATGCGTCTGTTCGAGAAGAACACAGCAGCACTCCCATGGAAACCCCTCCTCGCCGTCCTTTATTTCCCGTCTACGGAGCACAATGAGACCGTACAGCTCCCTCCTTCGCTGGCTTGGGCCTCTGCTCCAATCGACACATCCACACCCATATATTTCTTTCTCTCCATATAATCTTCCTCCCTCTTTGCTGCAGGCCACCACTCTAAAAAGTTCTTTCCCTCATTTGGTTAATATTTCGAGGAGAACTGTCCTGTTTGCCTGGTGCGTGGGTACTGTTTAGGTCAGCTGAAAAAGTCAACACTAGTATGTGCTCGTCCATGCACTTGTGTATGACTGTGTGCAAGAACAAGCTACATATATCCATCCAGTCCCTGTATAGGCTAGAACTTATCTCCACTCATAATGAGATTAAAGTTGCAATGAGTCCTGTTAATGCATTTAATTCAATCAGATATATGACATAAACAAATTCTGACTTTTACAAATGCACACTTGCTATCCGTCTCTTCTCTCCTCCGTCTCACTGGTATGCTTAGTTGAATGATTTGATGAGTGGGTGATGTGTTAGGTTTGATTTTCTGTGACAAAGTGAAGAGAGGGAAGGGGCTAAAGAGAGCGGAAATGGCTGCTGTTGATAACTGACTCCATGAAAACTGCATTCAACACTGGACACATAAAATCTGTAAACATCAGCCATTTATTTGTTTAAGCTAATGACAATTGGATTTATAAAAACACTAATTTGTTGAGACCATCTGAGATATACTAGCTGTTCTCATTTCTGTTGAGATGCGCATGCTAATTCAGTTCTTGTGCGTAAGCATGACATTACAGAATTGTTTATGTGAAAGGAATAGAAAATTGCTGGTCAATGAAATGAATCATTGATAAAAACAGAATCCACTTAATCAGAACTTCATTTGAGCAGCCATTTATAAAGCAGAGAGTGCAAGTAGGTGCTATTTAGACACTATTTTTGGAATATGTGTCTTTAAGCTGTTTAATGGTGTTCATATTTGAAGAGAAATGGAATGGAACAGCACATCACATTTCATTTACAATCTCTCTGAGAGATAAAGGCATCTGAATTATGAATGCATTTAAGGGGAACAGGGTCTTTACATAAAACTTTTGAATGGATGAGGGTTAAATAATAAACACTGTCATTATTTTAACAATGATAAATTACATTTTAAAGTAGAACATTAATGTGTGTTTACAGGTCTTGGGGAGTACTGCACAGTGAAATAGTATAAAGCCTTCCCAGAGGGAGGAGCACAAAATCTGTTAAATCACCTTCAGATGATGTCCAGAACAAAATGTGGGGGTGTGGAGTTAGAAAGTGAGGTCCTTATCTGCACTTGAGGCTATAGTGGCTTGAGGCTACATTCCCTGCTATAACGCAACACACCTGACCTTACTGTCAGCAGAGTTGCATTACGGGTAGTGTAGGTGCCAGGTTTAGACAAGGATGAAGAATGTGTGAAATAAAAAAGATGAAATCTCTGGTTCTGCTGCACTGAGGAATGCAATGCTAAATCGGTGGAGTAGGCCTACTTGTTCAATACCGAATGGTCTATCACATCAGCTAGAACATCAGGGTTATTGGTGATTAAGCAAATGTTGAATAGATTTGGCTGATAAATGTTTGTTTTTCAATCAGGATCTAATACATGTCTATATGACTTCCTGTATATACTGTTGTTGCTGCTGGAAACTGTCCAAGTTGACTGAAGCTTTTTGTCACCTCCCCTGGCTGCAGCCACCAGGTGAGAAGGGACTCATCTTAAACAAGCCTGTTTTATCAAATCTTAACTTTCTGTTTACATGCACAAAGAGCAGGGTACTTTGTTCCCCTGTGCTCGACCTCTGAGGCAGCACTTCCTCTCTGGTTGTTCACAAATCATACGTCCTCTGCATCTAACCTAAATCTTATTAACCATAACTATCTTGAAGCTAAACCTACAACCATTTTCAAGGGTGGAGGTGGAAACCATACCACAGTAGGGAAATTAGTAACTTAATAAAATTCTCCAGAAGGGAGCTGAACACAGACTCCGTTGACACTTCACTCCATGTATTTATAGTGGATCGGATAGCTATTAGGTGGCCTATCAAAAATCTAATTTCAGCCAAAAGAAAAGGCAAAAAGCATTACAAACAGAATGAAACGAGAAGCATTCCAGCCAGATATTGAAAAGGTATCAATGAGTCTGTCTCTCCAAGAAGCAAATGTAATTGCTTCCAAAGTTTAACTACGTCAGTGGAAGTAGCTACTTACAGGCCCAGGGATAATGGCTACTGAAGTGACGGTGAAATTAGCCATCATTGTTCCTGTCACATTAAAAGCAACAGAAAGAAAGCAGGACAGTGATTCTAGCACATAAGGTCATACAGAAGACATAACTGCTGTTGTGGCGTTTATCTGATCCCTGATTAATGTAACCACTGAAAGATCTGTGTGGGTAAAAGAGCATTGATTTGTTATGTGAGGAGGTGGTGTGAGTGAGAGCCTGTAATGACAAGCAAAAATTATGTCAGAGTAGTCTATCCAAGTGAGTTGTCCATGTTACCTAGATACCTAGCTAAGCTGCTAATGTTGTGACTACAGAACTGAAATGCACAAACTATTCTTGGTGCTTTTTAGAAGCAACTTCTCTTGCGGGAAGTAGTGCTGACCCTGATTCAGCCCGGGAAAATTTGGGATTGTAATCAGATTTGGGCTCAGGCCAACGGAGACTTATTGACGGAAAGTTTATTAAATTACATCTGGATTTTACCTGAGTAAAAGTCACTTGAAATGAGAACAAAAATGACAAGAACGAAAAGAAACTGACAGCAGCAATAGTGAAGGGTGCTGAAAAAGCTACATTTTGAGCATCACTGGCAGGGAAACAGAAACCAGTCACAGTTCCCAGACTCTGGTGACATTCTCACATTACTGAGTCATCATCATCATCAGCCGCTCACAGCATGTCCTGATTCAGAGAGAGCAGAGCAGAACAGTGAGAGAAGACAGACACATGTACATGCTATAAACTCACACACGGCATACTGTAGCATAACCAGCAACACCGCACAGGGGAGAGAGACTGACAGCGATCAGGTGATTGAAGCAAATAGAAGAGGGGTGGAGAGGGAGAGAGAATGACAAATGAATGGTTAGATTAGAGGGGATACCCAGTGATGTGTGCAGCATGATGGGCTCGTGTCAGATCCCTTGACGTACTGTATTTTCTCTGGGTATTGTACAAACATTTGAGCACCTGGTCCTAATCCTTCCCATTTTAATCAGGCTAGTGTTTCTGTCAATGGATGAGTGTGTGTGTGTGTGTATATGCTGAGTGAGGGCGTATGTTTGCATGCATGAGTACAGGGCATAGTGGCATGTTGTGGTTGTTTGCATCCTTATTTGTCATGTCGAATAAAGGAACAGCTTTTTGGGGAATGCACTTATTCGCTACATTCGCTACAGTTTTTTTTTTTTTTTACCTGCACCTTATATCTTGTTTGTTTATCCAGTATAAAACTTGGTTTTTGTTACCTTTAGACAGACCCAGGCTAAGCTAGGCTAACTGGCTGATGGTGCTAGCTTCATATTTACTACACAGACACGAGAATGGTTGATCTGTTTTATCTAACTCTCAGCAAGAAAGCTTGAACTATTCATTTTAAGTTTTATGTTTACTAAAACCTTTTTTTCCATCAGTGGAAAACTTGGACCTGGAAACATTTTAACCTGGGACCAATTTTTCGTATTCTCGATTAACCAGTTCGTTATTTGATTGATAAATGGTCAGAAAATAATGAGAAATGCTCATTATAATTACACTCAGGGTGACTATTTAAATTGTTTTATTTGACCACGAATCGAAGCCTAAATATATTCAATTTACCATCATATACGACACAGACAAGCAGCAAATCATCAGATTTGAGGGGCAGAGGACAAAGTAGCAACCAATTAATTTCCTGTCCATCGCCTAATTGAATAATCAATTCATTGTTTCAGTGGTGACATTCAGAAATAAAAGCACAAGGGGTTTGTTGATGTTGGTGTTCTTAGTAAAAAAATTGTCATGATGAATATTTATAATTACTAGTGCAGTGTAAGTATGTATTGCTATAGAAAAGT
>NW_023340095.1:16276790-16279528 GCF_004916995.1 Morone saxatilis | reverse complement strand
ATTTCTTGCTTTATAGATAGATATGTTTCCGGGGCAGCATGATGGAGTGTTGCACTCAGGGTAACAACCACTCATGTGACAGAGACTTTTACAGACAATGTGTGATCACCTGTGTTTCTCCTAAAAAGTGTTTTCCAGGTGGGGTGGAAAAACCTTCAAAAGAGCATTTAGGCTAAACACATCCATTCAAACTGATGCAAATGAATTTGTGCTGTCCTCCTCACAGCCCTCATTATGAACCCAAAGAGGCTAATTATTCACGTCATTACTCCAGGAGCACCTAGCAACCACCTCACCACTGTGGAACCTTTCCTGGTGTGTGATACGTTTAGTGGTCAGATTGAGGATTTGGTGAGTGGGCTGAAACGAAGCAAGTAGTATTCTTACCCCGACACCTCCTCCAGTCTGACACAGTAATTTGATTGTGGACAGAGCGGAGAGGGGCACAGAGAGAGAGGTTATTGATGGGTACAGATAGAACATGGCAAAGGAACAAAGCAAGACAGAAGAGGAATGGAAGGGAGCTTGACCTGATGATGAGGGTCTTATCGGCACCTCTTCGTAATGGTTTTTCCCCTGCTGTGTGTTTGTATGTGTGTGTGAAGTGGATGGATGGTGGAGGGGTTAGTGGGGTTTTTCACCTGCTGAATGTTCCCTCTTTGTCTAAAACCCTTTTGTCCATTTGTCCTCAGCTCCCATCTGCCATTTGTCAACTGCAGCTGTGTTACTCTTTTCTTTATCCTTTTACTCCGTCTTTCCCACTGTTATGCTTCATTCTAATTTTTATTCCTTTTCTTCCATCTTTTGCCCACTTGGAAACTGCCTGTACAACATGGATGGTGCTTTAGTCCTGTCCTGCTTTGACTCTTTTGTTGCAGTTTTGCTTTACAGTGGCATTGACAGCCCATGACTTATTCACTGTAAATTATTCATCTCATTCAACTGGAACACTCCTCTCCCTTGCTCCCACATCCCTGTGACACTCTGCTGTACCTCGCTTTTTTCACAACAAACACACACATACACACTAAGGCGTATACATGTAGATAGTTGGATGGAGGGTTTCATATTAGTACATTTTCTTACTGGCCTGTTTGATTTCAGGAACTTTTCCATAAACTCTGGAACATTTTTAGGCCCTTACAAACTTTTCATGACAGAAATGTAGCTCAGGTTTTAGTTTTGGAAAAAGTCCAGAGGTATACTTTCTGATAACCAGAAACTCTTCAGGTTAAGTCTGTAGATGAACGGTGGTATGAATATTCACACTTTCTTTAAATGTTAAAGAAAAAAAGGCATACATAAAGTATATGAAGTTAGTTACATACTAGAACAGAAACTCTATCTGTGCACATCCTCTTTCAAACATATTTCAACAAAACATAGTCACACAACAGTAAATAAAAACTCATGACTCGTGTCTCATAGGCAAGGCTGATGCTTTCTACTTTGTCTAAAGAACCTGTGTGTAAGATTCAGTGGCATCTAATGACATCGCAGATTGCAACAAACTGAAATCCCTTGACTCAACCAAGTGAGAAGGACAAACAGCTGCGAAACTTATAAAAAAACGTAAAAGGCCCCATAGAGCCAGTGTTCAGTTTGTCTGTTCTGGGCTACTGTAGAAAAAGTGGTTCAACTGTGATAGAGGACCTGCTCCCTCTGTGGATAATAACGGCTCATTCCAAGGTAACGAAAACACGATTCTCATTTTCAGGTGATTATACACTAAAGAAAAAATAAAATTTCTGAGAGTTCCCTAAATGTTACACACTGGACCTTTAATCACTGCAAATTTTGAAAAGTAATGGAAACACAAACGTCCAGGGACTCATTTCAGAGACCATTTGATCACAAATATGTGTGCTACATGTGTGAAAATTCATGCTCCAGACACCAAAGTGTTACCATGTGAATCCTAGAGGACAGCTGAGAGAGCAGTCATTGAGTATTTAGACAGTAGGGATGAGCTTTACATAAAATTAAGCTTTTTATGGTGTCCAGACAGCCACTGCATGTGCGTGTTTGCTTTGCTCTAACCTGGAAGGCATGAATGTGTTTTAATGTAGATATCGTTCCCCTCTTCACTAATGCTACAGAGTCTGACCTCCATATTGACACTTATCGTCTCCCTGTATCCTCCACCAATTTCCTTTTTGCATCCTTTCTATTCCTCTTTCCATTTTTATCAAGGTTGTTACCCGTCACACAATCGCTGCCCCTGTTCGTCACATCCTCCTCCTCCTCCTCTCTTCGTATCTTGCTCCCTGTAGCCCTAATCCTCCTGTGCAGGCTCTTAGCTGGATAAAGCTGTCTCCCATCCTTTCTCTTTATGGCAGGATTTACAGCAGTACCCTTTCATATCCCCCTTTTAGCACTCTTACGGTCGCTTCCACTGTCACACGGCCATGCTCTTTGGAGAATGTAAAATTCAGTTGCTCAATGGAAGGGAATCCCTGAAGGACCCTGAAGGTCTCTGACAAACACCAACTTACCATAGTTGGAAAGGGTTAAATATAATTGAAAAGACTGTAGTATTTTTTACTGCACTGAACAGAATAAGCAGGTCATGGAAGAACATATTGAAAACAGTTCTGATTCTAAGCTAGCTTTGTGACACACTGTTGTACATTTATGTTTTGACCAGCTGTCAAGTGAAGACCTCTCTGTAACAGACTATATTAAACTGTTTGTTTGTGGCTGATAGTTTGAACAGAATTTTTTGTTCTTACAATGAA
>NW_023340095.1:16274436-16276750 GCF_004916995.1 Morone saxatilis | reverse complement strand
AAAAGCCACACAAAGGGGACATTTTTACTTTATTGCTGGTGTTTTCAAAATGTTATTTTATAACCTTTACAAGAAAAAGGACTTTAAGGATGAGGACAAAGTAGTTGGTTTGGTCTGGTTAGCCGCCCTACCTGTCACAACTTCCCTGAGCTTTTTACTGGGAACCTTTTTAACTGTGATTGTCTAGCAAATAGATGTGAGGGCTCCCCATTTTTGTTCAGTGTCCTCTTGTCCTTGGTGTCAGTTGGTTGTGGTATGCATTGCAGCACCTGCATAATGTGCTGTCATTCCAACAGTTTAATACAGTGTGTGTGTGTGTTAATTCCTTCCCGCAGTGCACTGTGTTTGCATAGAACAGGAGGAGATGTGATTTTGTCTGACAGATTTTTTAAATATCTAACACTCAGGATGTAATGATTTGTTTTTGTGTTAGTAGCCGTGTTGGTGGGATATGAGGGTGGGCATATTACTGTATATGTGGCTGCGTTTCTGTGTGTGTGTGTGTGTGTGTGTGAGTGAGTAAGCGAAAACAGAGTGAGAGAACGAGGGCGACTTATTGACTTACTTACTGACTTATTGATTTCCCATTTGAAAGCAGGGGTGAGGTTTCGGACGGGACAGATTGGGAGGTGGAGTCATCAAGAAAAAGGAAGTCATGAAGAAAAGACAGAAAGAGAAGTGGGGGTCTGAGACTAACAACAGAATAATATTGATGATACTTAGAAAGGGAGGGGGCTGGACACACATGTAGAAAGAGACGGGACAAACGGGGGAGGGCTGGTGACTGGGAGTGTAGGGGCTTGGTCTTACACCCACTCCTTCCCTCGCCATCCAAGATTGATGTTTTCAGTCAAGGCACACAGATGCTGGCAGCACAACTCTGGCATAGGAAATGATGATGACTGATTGATAGGGGACGATGAGGGTCATATCCTGTACAAAGGACAGCAGGACTGTTACTGACAGAATTACTTCGCCTCTCTCTTTCATCTCTTCCTCTGTGTCCATCAGTCCTCTATTCACCTCCCCCAGCCCACCATAATGTCATCTCTGCCCTCCTGTATGCTGTATCAACTCGGCCTCTTTCTGTCTCAGGTTCTCTCTTGTGATCCGATTTTTCTCCCAAACTGCCCATGCTGATACTCAGTCTGAGGTTATCTGTTGATTTTGAATACCTATCCAATATCAGTGCTCTTTTGTTCTCAAAATGTAACACCAACATTTTTTAGGGCTTGTGAAATTGTTATTTAAATTGTTTGGAAGGATTATGATATTGGCCGTTTGCTAAGCCTCTCAGCCCCTTGTTTCAACTGCACTTTAGCCTATATACTGTTGGGTAGTTCTAATGTTACACAAAACTCTGCTATACTAGCACCTTGTTTTCTTGCCTTTGGAAAATAATGTGAGGTTAATATTGTATGGTAGTAAGCCAGTTATCATTTGATGCTCATGCTTGGGCAGATCAATTAAAACACTATTTAATCCATTCCTTACTCTTTTGTTTTTTTGATTTTGGCTTTGGAAAGATAATTTAAAGATGAGCTGAGATACCATCAAGTTCTTGCCTAACTCACTCATATATACACACACACACACACACACACACACAGTTCATGCTTTAGAATAACTGCTGGGATCAGAGCCAGTGCCACACTCAGTGTCTTCTGAGTCCACACAGAAAAGGCTTCCCTTGGTGTAATTACATAATTACAGCTTCTACATCTCTTTAGCAAACCACTTCACCTATGAGTGGCTCAGGTTTTTACCTTAACTAAAACTGACATGCTAAAAGTTTGTTGTTAATGATATGTAATGTTAGTCTTTGTTTTTCCTTTATCAAGTCAAGTATGTTTTAAATCCACGTGATGTTTCAACATGACTTGCAGACAAAAAGTGCAGAAAATGTTGACAAAAACATGGGTGTATGGAATCTTTGGTTATGTTAGCCTACCCGGTCATTGTCAGCACTTCCGGTTTCACAGAAAAGGCCTACCACTTAATCATTTATAGTGAAGCACATGCAGGAAGTTGCAAAGTATCAACATTAGTCATACCATTATTAGCTTACCACTCTAAATGAATGATGTGGAATCATTCTGGTTTCTTTAGCGAAATACTCCATGGCCGCTTTAAGAAAGAGGTGGGTGCCGTCACAGGCGGCTGTTTTCGGTAACTGGGCTTCATTCAGCATGCCTCAACTCCACTCATGTTCCACTCATTTGCATTCTGAGCTTCACATCGGCTCTTTAGAAAGCTATGGATGACATCACAGAGACTGTGTCCATTTTTAAATATACTAGTGCAGTGCCCGTAG
>NW_023340095.1:16268005-16274336 GCF_004916995.1 Morone saxatilis | reverse complement strand
ACACACACACACCACACAGACAGACAGAGATTTCTTGCTTTATAGATAGATTGTAATGTTAGCTAAACTAGCAGTTTCCGGCCCCACTCCCCAGCAATCCCAAGTTTGTGGTGTAAACAAACCTCCCCCCGGTACTTTGAGCTTGCAGTCAGCTGATACGACCCCTATACTAGTGGCAGCACCTCATTTGCAGTCAGCACATCAGCAGCGCTGTGTTACGAAAGAAAAGGTCCGTGCTGCAACAGTCGTCCTTTTGACAAGGTGCAGCTCCCCTTTGACACTTTCTTTGTTTTTCTGTGAATATAAAACTCATAAAAATGCGTCAGCTAAGACTCTTCTCTGCGGTTTACTCGACTATTAGGCTCAGCCCTACCATATACATAGCTTTTCAGCAGAAAAAAAGTAGTTTGAGGGTTTAGTTACTCTTTAATACTGATGACTCTATATGACCCACATAAACAAGCAAGACCATCAGCGTGAAAATTGGCTATTTCTATATAGTTGGATTGAGTTGGATTGATTACCCATAAAACGAGGTGGTGGAAGCGCTTTTGTCCACGGGGGCCGCCAGAATCAACACAAAATGAAAGTTCTTTGTAGCTGCTTTAATAAGGTCAGTATCAGTGCCAAAAACAGATCCAAAACTTCTAAGTGGTGCATCTCTTTTCCACTGTCTGTCTGGATTTCTCTCTCTCTCTGTGTGTGTGTCTCTCTCTCTCTCTCTCTCTCTCTCTCTCGAAGCTGCATGAACAGTAGCAACAGTAGAAAGAAGTCACATCACAAGTGGAGCACATGATGCTTTTACAAGTCTTTGCTTGTGAAACTTCAACCCCATTTATATTTGTTTGACGACATGTGTGAGTGTGATCTGGGCATGTGTGTGTTGTGTTATGAGTGTGTGTCTGTGTAGCCTTGTGCTCCTGTGTGTTCTTGGGGCTCAGTGTAATCACAGCTCTAATCTGTCTGCCAGGAGTCTGTGTGTGGGTGACATTAAAGTTCTCATTAGCACTGTAACTCAGCACCAATGTCACTGTGAAGACACCAACGACACATCCACTGCAGCAAAATCTACCCACCACGTCTGCGTGTGTGTACGTGTGTGCGTGTGTGTGTGTGAGAGAGAGTAAAAAGCTTCTTGAGCTAACAGTTCAAATGATTTCTTGCGCCCATTCTCCTCAATTTGCTGTCGATTTCATTACTCATGTAGGCAAAATTAGATAAAACAGTACACGAGTGCTTTGCTTAATAGCATGCACTATTAAAAAGTTGAGGAATAATAAGAAATGCTGTGTGATTTACCAGATGAGATTAATCATGTCTTGGCTGCACCACATTTTCATTAAATAACTTAACAGTTCTCTTTATAGACACACTATTTGATGTAGCTTATGCTGAAGTAAGGCAGGATGAATGAGGAAGAAGAGGTGGAAATGAAAGAAGGAATAGAAAGAATAAGGAAAGAAGGAATAGTTGGGAAAAAGGAAGAGCCAGGTTGCCATGGTAACAGGAAACGGGCTGGAATTGAATGAAAGATGTGGTGTAGACTGTTTCACTGGGTGACAACCACAACAATACAAGGTCTACCACTATCGTAACCAGAGATGCTGGCTGTGCAGCTGCATGCATTTTGTTTTCTCTCATCACCCAGATATCAGCTCCCTATTTCTATCTCCATCCCTTGACCCACCTCCGAATGCTGTCTGAATAAGCATGGCTGTGAGCGCTCTGCACCAAGTTAGTCTGAGTTGTTTGCAGCGAGCATATTAAGCAAAAGAACCAGAGCGAGTGAGAGAAGTGGGTCATGGGAGGATATGGGCGTCTGCACTCGGGACAGTTCTGTCTGATTTCACACATCCCAGCTAATCAGCCTTTAACACTTAGCATCTCCACTTTCTCTAGGATGCTAACGCACAAGCAAGCTGCCTTACTAGTTGTTATTGGGGTAGAGGATAATGCTAACATGTTAACATAGAGCTAATCATCTCTGTTGTGCACAGAAAAGATGTCCCCTGGAGGATACTGTGGAGCCAATCCTGCATGGTATTGCTTTTTGTGTAAGTCAGCCAGGTTTCTCTGTTGTTAGCTGCAGTTTGAGTTGAAACAGACTAGATTTTGTGGTTCAGGATGGTTTCTCCTGAATGACTGTTGCTTTCTTTTTCAAAAGGCAGGTTTAGTGAAAAAGGCAGCAAAAAGTGAAAGCATGAAAAAGAGTGGTGAGAGTGATAGCAGATCCATCAGACTTGTCTCTTGTGTCCTTGGTGACGCAGATCTGCAGTTTTTCTGCAGTAGGAACAACAGAGAGGGAGAGAGAGACACAGAGAGAAAGAGTACATTTCGAGGGTCAGGGGCTGAGGCAAACACTGAGGCTCAGGGAGTGAACATTCGGCACCTGCAGTGGGACTTGCTACAGTAGTTTTTTTTCTGGAGGAAATGGGGTCTCTGATTTGCATTATGCAGCATCCTAGCTGCAATGCCTTTTTGTTGTTGATGGTGTGTGTGTAAAGGAGGAGGCAATAAAAGCAATGGGGGCTGCAGTTTTGGAGATGAGTTTTAGGGATTTTAAAGAATGAATGCAGAAAGCTGACACAAGTTAATAAAGTTGGAACGTGACGTGAAGTGCTGGCCTACTTCAACTTTATTAAAAGGTCCAGTGTGTAACATTTGTGAGGCTCAATGGGCAGAAATGGAATATATTATTCATAGGTATGTTTTCATTAGTGCAAAATGACTTGAAAATAAGAATGTTTTTGTTATCTTAGAATGAGCTGTTTATATCTACAGAAGGTGCAAGTCGCCTTCCATGGATTCCACCATATTGAATCACCATGTGTCTACTGTATCCCAGAGAGGACAAACCAAACACTTGGTTGTAGCAAGTCTCTATGCCACTGTGGGTTCCCTTTATCATACAACTAAGCACAACAGAACAGATTTTTTTGGCTACACACATATTAAATAATCAGCTTCTCAGTTCTTTGCACAGCTTCTGTAGGCTTTCTCCACAGCCCACGAAGAATATTCCCAGCACCCAATGCAAAATGTACTTGCGTGTCAGCAGCCATCCAAGGTCCAGCATGCTACTGCATTTAAAAAGAAAGAGTGATTACTCAACAAGCACCACCTAAGACAATTAACTCACCTGTAGCTGCTGTTACAAGCCATCCCCCAAGCGAGGGAGTTGCGATTTTCAATGATACTGCTAGATGCCACTAAATCCTACACACTGGACCTTTAATAGATGTCTCCTGATATGTAGCCTGTGTAATACTCAATTGGTCCCTCTATGAAACACAACAACATTACAGTCACCAAATGGAAGCTTACTGGTATGAAATAACAGTATTCCCCTGTTGTAGAGGTAAATGAGGGAGCAAGCAGGTTCACTTAGTCATGCAGAGTTAGCTTAGTGACAAGCTAAAAGTGTTTTTACTATGCTCACCTGCTGAGTGGTACACTTGTTACAGCAGCATATTACCACTTCAGTTATGTATACACTTTCACTTAAGCATGCAGACTCACTTTCACTGACAAAAATATCCAGTAATATTTATATTTTGTTTAACTTAGTAAATTCACCACTTACCACTTTTACTGCACAAAGAAACAACAAGCTCAACAACTGAATAAACAGGATCTCCTTAATGTAATGTATTCAGAGGAATTGTACTGGGAAACACCACACAATTTGGTTTATATTCCAAACCAAGTAGGGCAAGGATCACTGATATCAGCACCAAAAGATATTTTTGTTAAAAGCAGCTGATGTACTATCTTGTAAGAGAGACAAATATCTCATGATTTATGAGGTGAAAGCACTTGTGAATATATTTTAATTATCCCTGAATAATCTGCCAAACATGAGGCATTTCTTTTCTACTGTCCTCTGTTAATAAGTTAATCACATGCATGCGTAAACATCAGACACAAGTTTTAATGGCAAATAACAACTGTTCATTATATGAATTCTCTGAACTCAAGAGTTCCCCAGTGCAGGCTCAACCTCTTTAAGAGTTCTTGTCTGGTCGCCTGATTAATTGGGCCGATTTATCTGGCATTTTGTAGATAATTGGCATCGGCTGATGTCTGTGCTCTGTGCTGTGGAACAATGTTCGCTCCTCCCCGTGAGTTTTGGGAAGGTGATGAGTTGGATGAAGTTGGTTTCAACTGAATTCCCTATAGAATAGAAATATACAGGACTTTTCTTTGTTTTGAGATTGGCATTTTACATCTGCCATCAGCAGTCCTGGTCTCTAAATATCACCAAAACCCATATCAGTCAACCACTTCTCCTTTCCCCTTGTCCATCAAAGCCCAGTTAGCCAAAAGCTAATGCAGATTTGCATACACATTTATGTTTTATGATGATTATACATTGATGCTATGATAAATAGACGTGCGACTTGCAGTATGCAATTTGTTGCAGTCTGTGCATGTACTGTATGTATGCAATCCACCCACTAAATTATATCACTAACTTAATATTGCTTGCGAAACTGTGAATTTAAATAACACAGGTAGTATTCTTCAAATTGCATGTTTGAATTTTTTTCTACTGTAAAATTGAGATAGGAATTTTCGCTACCCTTCAAATATTATACACTTTACATGACATGGGATCCTCTGCACATCTTCCAGAAATGCTTCTCAGATCCAGGACAGCAAAAGTCACAAATGAAGATTCGAACATTTGTCTGTTTTTACTATTAAACACTACAAATCAACACACAGGCCACACAGACCGCAGACCCAGCGCTGTAGGTGGGCATTTAGGGGCCAGGCCCAACCCATATGACCACTGTGTCCCCCTTGCGGCCTGATATAAATGAACATAACTTGTTATTAGTTATTAGTAGCAGTGGCATAGTACAGACATTTTCAGATTAAAAAAAGTTTAGAACTTGACATAATATGATTGGCTAGAACCAGCTAACAGGGACCTATTGCCCATACCTATCAGAGGTTGCTGCATGACCGTGTGGACGTAGGCAGCTACACAATAAATAGTCACAGCCTCATTGTGTAAATTTAGCCTGTCTATATCTCTAAGGCTACAGGCAGCACCCGTAGTAGGCCCAGATTTGATGGCAGAATTAAAAATACTGATTTATTGCGCCCGTCCCAATAATATAATGCGCACCCCTTACAATAATCATGCTGCTGGTTCTGCTGGGCCATTTATGTATGCAAATTAGTTTATTGGAATGACAGGCAAGTTGTGTGTGGTGTTTGGAATGGTGGGAGAGAGGTTCCATGTGTGAGATGAAATGGGGCTCAAGCATTGGGTAATGAATGGGCAGCGATGATGGTCCATTGCAAGGACCGCAACTCACGTTGGGAAACATCTCAATACAGCTTCACAGCTTCATCATCGCCCCTGTAGTTCTTGTAATTAGATGAAATGAGGGCAGAAAGCAGAAGATTGAGGGTTGTGTGCTTGAGACAAATGGGAGAGGGTTAGACACACCTACAGTATACATAGAAAACTTGAATTAAAACAAAGTCTAGTCCTAAAATCTGAACCTTAGTTATAATACTTCAATTATAAGTATGCAGCATGATGTGTTATTATCATACGAAGAAAGATGTTTTACATAAAGTGTAGAACTAGTTCATTAAATGTATGCTTTCTCTCTCCCTTTTTAAATTTTAACCAGCTGTCTTTAAGCTAATCCAGTCAGAGTGGTTCTATAAATGGACCACTGAAAACTTTTGCTTAATTAATAAAGGTTAATGTATTCAAGATGGAACACTTAATCCTGCAATACAAGGGCATTTGGTTGAACATTCACTTTCAGTATGTTTAATATCAGTTTCTTCAATATTTAATGTAGAAAATGAAGCAAAATTTGAAATGGTTTTTCCGGGCCTTTAACAAATCTATTCTTCAACAGAATAAAGTATCTTGTACTTCTTCCCCCGCTACTTAGTAATGCAAGCATGCACATAGAGCATGTGACAGATGTTTACTCTCCAGATTCTTAATTTCCTCACTATGAACACAGTGGGTGAAAGTGGGAAAACGGCTCTCTGATTCAATAGTAACAAACACTATTTCTCCACAAGGCAACATCCCTAAAAAGATTTGACGTGGTCTTATTAAGATTCTCACCACATAGGGAAACAAAATATAGTTAGAAACATGGCTCTGCTGCAGCCTGAAACATAGTCTGCTAACTGTAGCACCAAGCAAGGTGTACCATTGTCTTTGGCGGAGTGCTGTATGTTTGACGTTCTGGTCTTCATAATGTAGCTCCACTCTCTCACTCTGTCTGTCTCTCTATTATTTTCTGAGCAAAATGTGTTGGGGATAAAGTTCATATTTTAGCTACTA
>NW_023340095.1:16267259-16267981 GCF_004916995.1 Morone saxatilis | reverse complement strand
GCCTTTCTTATATATATATATATAATGATGTGACAGGACCATGTGCTCCTGACACATGAGTGAAGAAGGAAAACCTTTACACACTATTTATTTTATCTTCAAGATAACGCAGCTTCTAGCCCCATTATATTAGTATTTTCAAGGCTATTTAGTTGTCTGCTCCTGAGTTTTTATTTGTCACTGCATCAAGTGGCAGATAGCATGGTCAAAACTCATTCAAGCATCATATTATTAATGACTATTGTTATAAACATTCAAACAAGACTTCCTATCTTAGTATCGCTAAAATGAATTTTTGGATAACAATTTTGACCATTGGACTTTCTTTTGTATTTAAATTTTTTTTAACAGAACAAACCTTGCTAACAATACACATTTTGTGTGTTTCCTTGTATGTGTGGGATACAGCTTTGGCTAAGTCAGATTTTGAAACGAATTAGAAACATTTCTCTCTGTTATATCCCTCCAGACCTTTACTCTTGTCTCTGTATTTCATGATGTGAGTCATAGCTCAGACAACACATTTTTAACACTTAATCTTCACCTCAATTTGCATTAGCTTGACTGAACCTTCGCCAGCCTAATTTTATGTGCAGTCTTGTCAACTCCAAACATTGCTGTGGTTAGAACTATAAAAAGTAGAAATTAGTGGATGGGTGTTTTTGAGTGGAGAGGGAAGGAATAAAAAAGTACATGGCGTAGGCTATATATATATATATATA
>NW_023340095.1:16253848-16267159 GCF_004916995.1 Morone saxatilis | reverse complement strand
AGGAATAAAAAAGTACATGGCGTAGGCTATATATATATATATATATATATATATATATACATATATAAGCGATACAGGACAACCAGCAAGTCTTGACCATAACTATTGTCAAGAGTCATGACACAAGTCAAACCATGTATGAAAATAAACTGCAGGTGAGAGTTTAGAAAAAGGGTCTCCCCCGTTTAGCAATGATTTCCACTGATGGGACAAACCAAACTACACATTACAGTCGGTAGTATAAACCTATTTCACTGACAATAACTACACTGATGTGTGCTGTTTTGTTCAACAGACAAATTGTTCTTGTTTGTCAGATTTACTTTTCAAACTGTTCTTGTTGCCGTGCTCAAAATAGAGATCAAACTAACAGGTAGTATTTCAACAAGTGACAGTTGCAATGCTGTTCTGAGAATGGTGCTAATGTCTTTGAGCATTACTGAATCTTTCCACGTTTTGACACTTTGACAGTTTTAGTAGTGCATATTGATATTTTATTGTAATCTGCCAAGAAAGCATGGTCCAACCATTTTCTGGCTTTTCATCTATCTGGACATACTGAGGGAAAGACTTGCGAAGCATTTTGCACATCTCTGATTTGGTTTTAATGCACGTAAACCTGGCCCTGAGAATATTATCGAGCAAATAAACAGATACTACAACCCTTATTATTAGATTAGAGGTCATACTGACCTACAGTGTATACAGAGTTTTCTGTGAAAGATGATGTTAGAGCAGCTGTGGTTACATATCACACCTGCAGCTGTAAGGTGTCCCCTTTAACTGTGAGAGGTTTGCCCATGTAAGTGCCTGTGTGTGTGTGTGTGTGTGTGTGTGTGTGTGTGTTGTGTGTGTATGTGTGTGCTTGTGTTTGTTGTTTTGTACACACACACACACACACATACAGAGAGAGAGAGAAAGAGAGATAGATAGTCAGCTGTGCACCTGTGTATGTTATGTCCTGTGTCAGTGTGGCCTCTCTGAAGCCTGATGTTATCAACCTCTGGTGATGAAAGGTAGATTCTGTATCCAGGTGTCCCTGGTCGAGGAGGAGAGAGGGGTTTCTGCAAATCCTCCATGGACCTTGCTGGACACTAATGATTGGCTGGTTATTAAGCTATTTCATGCTAATGTGAGTTGAGTTTCAAGTCTAGACATGAATCAAATGTTAAATCCCTTTGGATTTATTATCATCCTTTTGTATAATCTCTCACAGGGCTAAGTGTCTTGAACAGTCACCATGATAATGAAGTACCTTGTGTCTGAAGATTGAGTAATGTAGTCTTAATTGGCATTTCTTTCAACCTTTTGAAACTGTACATCGAATGTGTAATCACAGTTGTAAATGGAACATACACTCGGTTGTCGGTTTATTACAGTCCAGGCTAAAACTAATGCAGTCTAATAGTAGTACTAAATCCTACCTTCATGAAGGTTATAATGGTCATATTTTGTTTATGGTCATTCCCTACTGTTGTTTGTGGTAGTGTAGAGGTTGTTCAATATGTAGTCTACCGTTGGTATAAATAGTGTGGAAAAATCATTTGAAACATTGTTCAGTATAATGCAAAAAATATATATACTTTAAAAAACAAGTCATTGGTTGTTTGTTTTGTTATGTAACTATGGATATTGGTATGATTTCATACAGTGTGTTCAAAGAGGAGCATATAAAAATGTATGCTGGGGTACAATTTCTAAAATATAGCAAGTACCTATTTTCCCAAAGGAAAGTGCTGGCAAAGGACAGCACGGAAACCACAGTTCACTGTTTTCAAACTGTGGACCCAAGAAAACAACATCAGCCATGGTCAGCCACGTCAGCTATGAGAATCTTATAAAGTGCTTCACATATTTATGATAGGAAAACACTCGTTAAGCAACTGCACAGTCAGAAAAACAACAGAAGAGCAACTTGTATCTTTTGATACGAGATGCATTTTTGCCAAACTAACAGTGTTTCCTCTCCTTATCCTCAAACAATTCAATATCTCCCTTTCCCTTCTTATCCTTAAAACACCTGCATGTTTGTGTGTTTCTTCCACATCTTGCTGCATCTAAGTGTGACGTTTAATACATCTGTGCAGGCCAGGGAACAACACAATACGCAGGCTCTCGGCTACCTTTCAGGACACTGAGTTTATATTAGGTAACAAAGCTCCTGCTGAATATTGCAGTGATACTGCCTTGCTACTGGGAAGGATAATTCCTGAAATGAGAAAGCTGTAAGGAAGAAAAGGACCATCTGTCACAGTGTAGTGCCTGGACATGCTATTTGTCAATAAACACAGCAAGTATTTTTTTCAGGCAGAATGTACATAGCTGTTTACCTACTGCTGTTCTTTTTATATTGAGTAAGCCAGAGGGTAATAATGTCCTGTAATAAATTACTAATGTAATTAGTAGTAGTACAGAAATAATGGCCTAGTCTAAAAAAATAAACATGTCAAGCACAAGTAAAAAATATGGGTAAAAGCACTGAATGATGCCCACTAACATGGTAAATGTAGACTACCTTTAGCATATTTGTAGCTACATGAAGCATAATGGTAAATTTATCATTGAATGTACATGTACAAAACATTAATTCCACCAGTACAACAGTCATAGTCACTGAGATTCTCTGTTTAATATTGAGCTCTAATGAATGCAATTATCTTTGCCATGTCGATCTTTCAATCAGTGTGATACTGTCAGTGAAACTAAACACATCCTGCAGATGTTTCACATTAAAAGCCTATCAGGAAAGAGCAGGATTATGCCTACTATTGAGCCACTGGAAGGTTTTTAATGTGAAATATTTGAGCTGGAAGTGTTGAGTTTCAGAGAACATGAGGACTTTTCTCTAATATAAACCCGTTTCAACTTAATGCCTTGTTCTCTCTGCATTTTGGGAAAGAGAACCAGTGTCCTAACAAGAGAGAGTCTGTGTATTGTGTTGTTCCCCATTCTATTAGTTTCTACCATCACATATACATGTAGAAAGATAGAAATAAATATGCTGTCATCTAATGATAAACAGGCAGGAAGACTAGCCACTATATGAGAATGTAAGGAATATAGCAATGTTGAGTGAAGGGTCCTTCTTTGAAAATAGGGAGTAACAGACTTTAACCAAAGTGGTGGCCTTTGCAGACATTCTTTAACAGCAGGAACCAATCACTGATCTGTATCACACTGGCTGATTCTAATGGCATGAAAAAGGTGAGTGAGGTGTCAGCCGGAAAAATATTGATTCCTGGTTGACAGCGGCCAGCCCCACATCAATAACTGAAATAATTATTGCCAAAAGAAATGTCCAATGAAAATAATTGTGATAATATAAAGAATTGTGTTCAAGTTGACTATTCAGCTAATACACATCCAAATCCAAATAAACGAACCGATAAGAAATAAAATATCAACTCATTAACACACTTACTTTGTGCTGCTATCTTCCTCTCCCAAGCGACTGTCACATGAAGTGAAATTTTCGGACCGTATGTGTTAACCTGCTTGCTCTTTTGTGTCTGTGTGGTTAATAAGTGCTTTCCTTTGAAAGAGTCGTGGCAGGAGGTAGCCAACTACTGTTCAGGCCGCTTCATCTCCCCTCGCTGTGCACCCCCTGCTGGCTCAGCTGGTCTGGAAACCCACCTTAATATAGATCAGACACCTGGGAGAACAGCGTGGGGTCCTGGCCCTCTGGCCTGTTTCAGAGCTTTATTGATAGGCACAGGGCCAAGCTGCCAATATCACAGCGGCACATGGACCTAGTGGCTGTTGTTTAGTGTGCGTTTGTGTGTGTGGGCTGCTTTCTGTACCTTTGTGTGTGTACTTTCTTCTTTTTATGTTTTTGTTTTCCATATTTGTTAGAAAGTCCTTTATTGACATGTGAGAAATGTGAACATCCATGCCTTCATACACATGCATTCGAACACTTTTCTGTACAATGTGAGCCTAACATGGGATTGTTCTACATTGGAAAGTGAAGTAAAGTGATTGAAAGAGTTGTTAGATTTTCTTTGCTCTGAATCCATCAGTTTTTATTTACACAGCTGCCTCTCATTTTTTAAATGTCATGATGTGTTTCGTCTAAATAATGACATTGTGCTGTTGAATCAATATCTTGGCAAATGAGAATTAGGCATACACATCATCTTATATCTTTACAGAGGTTTGACTTCATCTATACAGCGTATGAGAACATGAAAACCTGTGAAAAATGGGGGTAAAGAGGATGGGTAATGAGAAACATGGAGAAAAAAGTGTAGAATGAGGCAGACAGAATAGAAGGAGAATGAAGAGGTGGTTAATATTTCATTAGTTAATTAGAGACTGTGCTACGTTCTGAGTGAGTGTGCTGTAGCTCTAGGCTCCTGGGTGTCATTGTGGCCAGCACAGTCATCACTTACTGTACCAGCCTATTTCCGATGGCCTCGACTTCACAACAAATACAGTACCGGGACTGGAGTAGTTCTTTTGCCAGAAACCAAAGTAAAGTGGATGGCGAAAGGTAAAGCTAAAGGTTTTTGGCAACAATGTGCAGTTTAACATGCAATGTACAGTCGGGCAAACACTGTGCAGACAGTGTGGCAGTGGTGTTTTGATATATTTGTAGCCAGAGGTGTCCTGTGCACCCAGGTAAACTTGGACAAAGTGTAATATCATGTGATATTGGTAGTCTCAGCTGATACTTATCATAGTAGATCATGGTTAGACACTTTGTGTAGAATTTGAAAAGTTATGACTTTTGCAGACCCTACTGATATATCCAAAAAAAGTAGCTCAGCAGTAAAAGAATGACCAATGCTGTTTTGAAATCTTAACAAATCTAAGTCCCTCCATGATTCTTTTTCTGCCACATCATGGAGTTTATCACAGCCAAGGGCCCTCTCTATTACAACTTCTGGTGATACTTTGCCAGAGAGGAGAAAATACAGTTTGGGAGCCCAAAAACAGACACTTCAGGAGTTGAAAAGTACATGTATTGCTTACAGTATCGAGTGTTGCAGCAGGGTGCAATGTAACACTAACACCAGGGTGACACCATCTTCTACTAGTTTTTTCTTTGCGGGCAGATCAAACTTACAAACACATTTGTGTGTGTTAGGTACAACTGTACTATGTATAAGCTGGGTGTGGCTAATTGCATAATCAATACATATACTAAGTTGCAAACTTCAGTGGGAATAGGCTGTAAGGAAAGGAAAAATAAGGAAAAGAAAATAGGGCCTAGGGACCCAAGGAGTGGGAAAGTGAGGACATGAGGTAAGGACAATCAAGGACAGAAGGGCAGCATTGGGTAGAACAGTGGGAGGCATTGGTTTCCTCAGAGAGAGAAATGCCATGAGTTACCTCAGGCTTCTGGGGAGCAGCAGTGAGAGAAAGAAGGCAGTGAAAGTGTGTGTCGTGTGTGTGTGTGTGTGTGTGTGGTGTGTGTGTGTGTGTGTGTGTGTAGAGAGAGAGAGAGAGAGAGACCGACAGAGAGGAACATTTAGAGTAGGAAATTTTGCTTTTGACACTTGGTTGTTGAAAAAGACAATAAAGACTCTTCTCTGTTGAACATTTTCCATTTCTAAATTAAGTCTCGTTGCTATTTCAGGCATAGATGTTAAAACAGAGGTGAGAATGTGTCTTCTCTTATTAACAAGCATGTTGTGATGTGAGAATGTCACTCTGCAAACCAAAAAAAGATACAGATGTCTTAATGATGAGTCATAGATATCACAATAGAGAGAATGTGAGAGTAGTTAGAATAAATAGCTCTTGGTGTGAGTGAGCAGGTGTACAGAGACAGGAAATCCTGACCAGGTCTCTCTATAGGTGTTTTGGTCCACATACTTGGCTGCAAAACACACACACACACACACACACCCACACCCACACCCACAAGTGCACACGTAAATACAGGAACGTGCATGAAAAGCTTTGTCTTGTTTGCGAGTCCCGTGTGCAATAGCGTCTTGCCAGTCCATGAATAAAGTTTTCCACAGAGAGCAGAGCAGAGGGAGACTGATGCACATGTGCTGTGATTGATGCTTTATTGAGCTTATCAACTCAGAGGGGAACAGAAAACCTAATTCTCCAACTCTTCTCTTCTCACTGGAAGACCAGAGGAAAAAACAAAGAGAGCAGGGACCAAGGTCTGCATGTTAATTACAAGTGTATAAGATAACCCGAGTAAATTGTGTGTGTGTATGCACTCAATAATTAGCGACAATACTAGAAGATTTAGAGGCATGAAGCCCAAGGAAGTAATTCATTCAAAATAAAGAGGTCTCATCATAAAAGGACTCACGTGTTTGCAGCCTTAAAAAGAATCAAGTAATACGTCATAATTATTTTATTGTCTTACCACAGTGTAAAGGCAACATTGTTTAAAGTAGTTCTCTTGTTTGATAAAGAAAGTACATTATGGGATGTTAATGTAATAGATATTTCAGCCTTTTTGCACTTAAGTTTGTGTTTTTTACAGACTTGTTTGAGTCAGGACCAAAAATGTGCCAAAGTTAAATTATTCTTACCATAGAAAATGAAGGCTCAACTTCAGAACACTCTTTGAAATTTAAAAACATCACAAAAGGCTTGTAAAATGTATTCTGACAAACTTCTTAGTTTATTTGTTTTCTGAGCTGTCACTTCTGCTCATTTCTTCCCTCGTACCTTTATACATTGTGGAACAATAGTTTTCATTAATGTTGTGTTCTAAAATAGGGAAATGGAGCATGTTGGTAGCTTTAAGGGAGTTTCATCTTTTTATATCATGCAAAGATGTCGAGTTATCAGCCTATATATTGTACAATGGACCTTTTTCACTGCAGCCATTTTGGCATGAAATAGTATGGGTGTTTCCACAGATAACAGATGAGGTTTAGTTCTTTTCAGATCAAACAGAGTCAGGAGGTAGTTATTGTGCAAGTTGGCTCACTGAAAAGGCTCTGCTGCACTAAAAGGGACAGAACCTCAATTAGTATCCTTGGTAACTCCAGTGTTTATCCTACTATTTCATGCCAAAACAGCTGCTGTGAAAAAGGCAGATAGATTTTTTGAATTATTAGTTATATAACAGATTCCAGTATTTACAAAATCCAGTAGTGTTCAATGTTCTATTGGGTGAATGACTTCATATAACCTTACACAGCTTTTATATATGTGAGAGTAAGAGTCTGACTGGCCTCCAGTCATTTTCTGAATTTGTTATGTGAATATCCATGCATTCAGTTAGAGCCTAAAGCATAGCTGGCGTCAAAGAAAATGCATGGCATGGTTCCTGTGAGAAGTTTAAGGGCATTATGCAACCAAGCCACCGTACTGTTACAGTATCCGAGGCAACAATTTCATATGCATCACACATTTAACATTTTAAACGGCTGCAACTGTATGAGCTTGAGCCCCCTTTGCACTTCAAATGAATTTCCACTCAGATCTAGGCTGGCAAGTTTGCAGTCTCTACCTGAAATGTTTCACTTAGCAGAATTTTTATTTCACATTGGATTATTTGCATTCTACAGTAGCTTTCACCCTCACATCAGGGTGTTGTTGCTGCTGTTTTTAGCAGCTTTCACTCCTACACTCCAGGTTCTAGCCAGTTATGACTCAGGACTACTAATTGTCTTCATGGCATGAAGGATCCCTCAGGGGTATCAGAAAATAACTCTGAGTGATAACTCACGTTCATACTTTTTTTAGATCAGCCCTTTGCTCCCAGGTTTATCATGTGATCTACAGTGTGTGTGTGTATAGGTGTCTGTGTGAGTGCAGATATTGTTACATACACATTTCTCTGCAATAGACTGATCAAATGTCCCCAAACAAGTGATTATAGTGATTAGAGTGTGTGTGTGTGTTTGTGTGCGTGAATTGGTGGGTGCAGCAGCGTAACTGGGATGATTCCTGCTCTTGGAGTAGATAGTGATGACCTGGCATTAGTGTTATTTGGCTGAGAAAAGACTCTGGCCCTCTCCCACCCTCCGCTGTACTGATTACTGACTCCTGGCTCCTGGCACACACAACCCATCTATAGGCCAGGGCAGCTCTACCCCATAATCACTATTGATTACTGATAATCCAGTTAGAAGAAGGAAAACTGCCTGTTTTTTGGCAATGAGAAGATGGCATCAGTTAGATGAGCTATCTTCTTACAGTACTGCTGAGGCAGGAAGGCTAGAAAGCAAACTGTATTCTGAAACCTGTCAAACACAAACCTTGTTACAAAAAGGTGATGGCAATTTGATATGTTGGTCTCATGTTTGAATAAGCCTCCAAGTTACTTTGCCATGAAGTTGTGATGGCAATCTATCTGGATCAGATAACATATTGTCTTTTTGTTCTTTGTTTTGTTGTTTTATTCACTGTACAGCTTTTTGTGTTAGTACTATAAATTATTCATATAATTATTGTGCATTTATATTTTAAATTAAGTATTGGTACTTTGGGCTGTATCAGTGAAGGATGATTTATGGTGGCTCAACAGCACGGTATGTGGTATTAGGGATAATATAGTACTATTTACCTGCACTGTTCTCCTCATTCTTTCTTGCTTCTTCCTTGTGGGTATTTAGTGGACCAGTTGCTGTTTTAACCCTCTAACCCTCAATGCTTTCCCTTCTTAAAAAACAATTACTGAACATGGCGCTGCGGTTGGCTTGTCAATAGCGCGGCATTTTGTTACTGGCCGTAAACCTTCTGATTCTGATTGTCCCACTTCTTAAAGTCTGATGCTGTCAAGGTTAAATAAACAGAGATTGAATGTAAGCCGTGTTTCTCCTTCTAAGAATGATGTCACTAACTTATATTGTGATCACAATGAAAAAAAAAGTCATTTGAATATACCAGCAGCACACCCACCACCTAGCTCCCTCACCAGATGCCAAATATTACATGGGTATTCCAACTCTATCTGTTGTGGTCCTGTCACGTTTAAAATGGATCTAATACAGAAGCCAGAGTGACCTATGTTTGAATGCCAAAAAGTCATTACTGTAACAGATAGATCAAGCCAGCCATGCTACAGAGTCCATGTCTGGGTTATATTAGGTTATATTCTTTGTGAGAGTAGAAGAGAGTCTGCATCATTGAAGGCCATCTATTTGCAGTTGAGCAGCCTTTGGTAAAGAATATAGAGTATCTGATTTATCAACAGTTTGATATAGTATATTTTCTGAGTGCTGTTTAAGAGAATCAGATAAAAAAAACAGAAAAGAGGTGAAAAGAAAAGGAGAACAGAAACAGAGAGAAGGCATAGAAGAGAGGATGCATAGGTTATGAAAAACAGCTTCAGTTAATCTGGAGAGTGGGAGATGAAGAGAAACGGAGAGATGAGCTGTAGGTGTGAAGCTAAACTAAGTACGGCATTAACACACAGATGTTTTTGACACAAAAATCCAAGTATTATATCATACTGCAGGTTAAGAAATGTGGAAATAAAATGAATGTTTAATTTAAATTCAGAACAATGTGAAAAAAGTGACTGCACTAAAATGAAACATTAAATTTAAAATGAATCATTGAAAACAATTATAAATTGGAAAGACGGAAGCCTTTCTTCTGTATTCTAACATTCAAATGTTGGGTAAAGCAAATGATGCAAGTAGAAATCATAGTATGCAAACATGATAAATAAAAAGGCTAAAGGTTTTTAAACCCACCTCATAGTGTTGAAAGAAAGTACATCTTGCTTCATACAAATTCTTTGAGATGCATTCTCTATAATGGTTAAATGTGTGGAAGCAGGCATCTACTGTGCTGTGTGGCATAATCCTGGCCATCAACTCCCACGCTCTCTGCATCTCCACAGCATGGAGCATCCACTGTCTGTCAACACTCTAATGGGAGGCAAACCAAACAACGCAGAGGGAAAGGGACAAGAATATACACAAACTACACAGAGATAAATGGATATTGGGCCATTGTTTTTCAGATTGGAGCATTGTGAGTTATTCCGATAATGGATCCTGTTTTAGGCGATCTCCGTTGGACAGCTGGAGTGGACTTTTCCTTGTGTCACATTTCAGCATTATTGCTTCAGTGTTAAGAGGCTGTATCAATTGTAATGCGATTATAAATGCTGCAGCTGGGCCACAGGAGGAGGGCAGGATTTAGAGGGTAATTACAGCAGAAACTGTTAAAAGTGGAGAATAAACAAAATGTCTTCAAGAACAAAACCAAAGAGCAGGATGGTCTAAAAACTGCATGGTAACATATTAATAGAGAAATCGAGCTTCATCATTGTTACACCACAGTAGATTTAATAGTTGCTCGCATAAAACTGGAGGGTGATTAAGGAACTGAATACAGTATAATTGTATTTACTGTAATGCACACATGGGGTCAATAATAAGATTGAATAATATTGTATAGCGCAGTTAGTGGCGTACGGTGGTGCAGGGCCGGCTCATGTCCTTCCTGTTCTCTGAATATGGGGTCCCATTGGAGTCTGATGGCAGAGATGGCAGCAAAGTGGGCTCTGGATTGATGTTCTCCCACAGCAAAGCACTGCAGAGGCGATTCCCTCTACACCAGCCCCCCCAACAAGCACACACACACACCTCACACTCCCCGCTAAACCTCTTCTTCACTCACCTGCATTGCACCAGTTATTTCTCACCTCCAACTTAACATCTCCTCCTGTCCTACAGATTCAGTGCTCCGGAGTCCTCCCGCCTCTCTCCCTCTGTCCCTTTATCTCGCTCTTGGTAAACACTGCAGGGTTTCATTCACGTGTGCTCAGGTGTGGGCTGACTTCAGGGCAAATGAAGACTGATAATCCTCCAGTTACTGTAGCAACGATTCTAAAATACAGACATCTACTGTGACTGAAATAATGAAATTTTTCCACTGCAGGAACTTAATGACCCAGAACAAGGGAGCTTCCCAAAAACGTTCTGCCTTGTCTTTTTACTGTGTTTTACAAAATGAAATGTTTTCAATAAATGTCACTGAAAAGGTGACGGCTTTGGATTGGTCATAAAAGAAACCTGTGGTTACAGGTGCCAACAGCAAGTCAGGTTTATAGAGCAAACGCTACTTGGGCAGCTACTTTGTTAGAAATACAAGACCTTGGTGTATCTGTTTACAGTGCAGACAAACAAACTCACGTTGCAGTGCTTAAAACTGATCAGCTATAAAAAGACTGTAGAAGGGATTTGTTTTGAAATCTTGTTTTGTAGATGCATTTTTGATGCTCAACTGAAAATAAGACTTGTTGTGATTTTGCTACCTTAGAATGAGACCTCCATGTTGAACCGGCATGTTTCTACAGTAGCCCAGAATTGAAAGGCTGATGTCAATGAAGCGCTTCACAATTTGCCCATTCACAGTCACACACTAATGCAAGGTGTTGGCCTGCCCATCTGGAGCAATCTGGGGTTCAGTGTCTTACTCAAGGACATTCTGACATACTCTTCAAAACTGTGCACACAATCTTTACACAGACCAAACTGACTGTATATTGAAACACACTTTTCAGCAGAGCTAAACATATGTTTTGAGTTATTAATTTCTGTGTTGCAGAAGCTGTTGCACTCTGTCCCCCTGAGAGTGAATTTAACGTCAGTGTCACTTCCTGAGCAGTGGCAAAAATGTAGTTCCAGGAGCACAATGCCATAGTCCCAGAGTACGGTGGAAACAACAACAGAACCGGTGATAATGGCTACACATCAAGTTACGGGTTGTTAAGTTCGGTGCAACACCTTCTTTGGTTAAACACTACAAATTGAAGACATGGCCAAGAACCTTCCAGCACCAATATGTTGTTCAGCCTCCTCTATAACACTAGGTCCTGGCCTACGACTGGAGCTGATACAGGCTGGGTAGACTGTGCTCTCCTCAGCTACTGAACCATGACAGGCTGCTGACCGCTGTTCAAGAGCTCTGCCTAGGGGAACAGGACCCAGCTTTACACCTTCAACCCCAAGATTAAATGCTAAGGAGAGGAAGAGCAGGAAGACCTGGATGTGTGTCTTTACGTGTGCGTGTGACACTAGTGTGTGTGATTGATCATGATACTAGGATGTGTTTACAGCATTTGGTGGGGCCAGTGTAAATCAAAGCCCTGCTTTTCCTCGTCGCTATGGCAATGACTTCCTGATCCACTCTGGGCTGATTTAATAGTCCTGGGGGACCTCTAAACACATGCCATGGATGCTCTCTGGGCTCCGCTCACCAGGCTTAGGCTGCCGTAAATTCAATCAGTTACCGGTTAGACCACCTGTGCGCACTTGGGTGAGTATGTGTTTGTGTGTGCAGCTGCGGTTGTGTATTTCTGCACTAAACAAACTAAACATTTTCTGAAGTAATTCAATCAAGCAGTCTGTCTTAGCGTGTTAGGAAATGTAAAAATCTGATTAAATGTTCAATTCTGTGATCGGCCTTATGTTGCTCACCAACAACAGACCCAAGTGCAATTATTTCCTCCCTTTGTTAGAAAACCTTTTTTCAATTTAAAGTTAAATTAAGCCTTTATTTTATATACACATCAAATCAAATGGCTTCTGTTAATTTGACAGAGTAGGTTATACTTCCAGTCCCACTGAGAGTTAGTGCATCAGTCTGAAACTCTGTGCAGCTTTTACCTTCAGCTGAAATAAAATACTACTTACATTGGTCTTTTTCTGATGGGGGTACTCTACTCACACACATTCACAACCGGAAGGTGCCCCACTACGGTCTTTGGACACTTGTGGGCAGTGGAAACGAGCTATGAACACAACACTGACTTAATGTCGCCTTATAAAGTTGATGTGGCGAACTAGTTAACAGTTGCCTATTTACACAACCAGCAATTCATTTGAAGTCGTGTTTCTGACCACCTGGTGAATAATATTCCCTGTCCTTTTAGTACTGGATTGGGCTCCACCAACTCCTGAGAAACATTTCTGGGTCTTTGCAGCAAAATTTTGTAAATCTTGGTTCTGTGTACAGTGGATTCTTTTTTTACTAAAAAGCAGCTGCCCACTGCGGCCGAAAATGTGGCTATGGGTGCAGTGAGAATGAACTAAAACATAAATTAAATATGGTCACCATTTAAATCAGTGACTATAATTATGTTTTTTTCAGGATCTACAAACTTTTAGAAAAACCATTTAAATCACACGAGTGTCTATGGTCTAATCAGTGTTTTTCCAGGATTCTGTAACAAGAAAACTTTTGTTTTTCCTACCATAGACCTGATTTTGATTCTGGCCTTCTCTCTGCATTGTCTATGGTTAAATAAAGTATATATTAAAAAAAAAGCTATTAAAATGAATCTAAAACAGAGTATTTACATGAATAATTAACTTTCACATGAATCTTACAACATAGTCAAACTGCAAAAAACTGCTGCAGATATTC
>NW_023340095.1:16247143-16253823 GCF_004916995.1 Morone saxatilis | reverse complement strand
TATTCTATCACTGTTGTGGCGAGCGCCCTCTTCTATGGCAGTAAGTGTGCTGGGAGGCAAGCCATTAAGAAGAAGGACGCCTCCCCGTCCTGGACAAACTGGAGGAAGCGGGCTCTGTGTTTGGGCACAGAGCTGGCACAGACTGACATCTGTGGCAAGCATAAAAGGGCGTGAACCAGGCCTCCTGTCCAATCATGGACAATCCACTGCATCCCCTGCAAGCAGCACCATCTAACAGGCCCAAGGGAGCCAGCTTCAGCGACAGGCCTGCTGTCACGTCCTGTCGCCACTGAAAGACTGAGGAACCGTTCCCTCCCCACGCATGAGGCTCTTCAACTCCCACAACAGGGGAGGGAAAACTCCCCCCTAAACTCCCCCAATATGTCTGCCCTTTTAGTTAAACTACCACTGAACGCAGACTGACACAGTGCAGCCCTGCATTATGTGATCCACTGACTGACTGACACTACTTATGCACCTTAGCCACCTGGATTTGACCATGCACCTTAAGGACGAGCTAGCCCAATGCTCGTTATTTTGGCTATTTTATTCTACCTTTATTCTATTAGTTCTTCTAAATTGACCTCCTCCTTGTTATTATTATTATTAATTATTATTTTATTATTATTAATTATTAATTATATCAGTTGAGACTGAGAACAGAAACTCATCAGGAAACTGTTTACTGAGCTCATAAATCAACTGAGAAGTCGACTCATTTCTCCATAAGACTGAATGGTAATGGAGCTGCCCCCTGCTGGTTGTTACACAGAATGCAGGTTTAATACACTTCTGGAAGCTCTGTTCGTTATATAAACTGTGGACGGTCGTAACATGAGCTGAATTCGTGGACGCTGTGAGTGACTAAACATACAACAAAAGATTACAGCCCCCTCAAACATCACTGTAGAAATAAAACACCTTGGCGAAGCGCCACGTTCTAGTTTGCTTCTGCATTATCTGCAGTCACTCAGCTTCATCATCCGCAGTTACAACTGTTTTCACAGAAGGTTTCGACAGATAAGTCTCATTACAGTGATTGTGTTGTTTCTATGGACCCAAATAAAAAGAGAATTTCCCTTTTTCGTCCCTCTTTGTGTTTCTGTGTTAAAACCCCATCAGGTCATAAGTCGGAGGAACTATAACATTTAAAACATCCCACAGCTCCACGGCTGAAAAGCTTTTTCTCGTCTTCTTTTCTCTGAACGAATGATCAGAGCTTCAAGGTCGACTTGTCGCGGAGAGAGAGAGGAGTCTCTGAAAGAAGCACTGCCTCTGCACAATCTGCCTCTTCATTTAAAGCCTTTAAAGAGTGAAATAAGCTCCCGGATACTTTAGAAATGTAAAAAAAGAAGATAAGAAACTAATCGTGTCAGCATTCATTTGGCAACTGCATAAGACAGCTTCATTTTTATGTGCTGTCTGTGTTCCTGCTGTTTCTTCATTAATCAGTTCATCGTTTTGTCCATAAAATATCAGAAAATAGGAATAAAACGGGAGTCACAGCTTCCCAGAGTGCGACTTAACATATGCAAATGTCTCTTTTGCTGCGACTGACAGTCCAAAACAAAAACATATTCAGTTTATTATCATGGAAAACACAACGAAACAAAAGGCAGCAGCAGATATTCACGTCTGAGGAGCTGGAAGGAGGAAAGTTCTGCTAACTTCTGCATGAATAACGACTGAAACCATCACCCAGTTATTAAAAGTGTTGCAGATTAATTTGATTAATAGCTCTAGGCGGGTTGAGAGTGTTTATATAGGATTAACTCACAATACACTGCAGTATTTATGTGTATTAAACTTGTATTGATATAAAATGTGGTGTGTTTGAGCTTTTCTTTTATTATAAAAGACATTTTTCAGAATCAGAATCAGTTTTTTGCATAAATGTCATAAATAAATACAGTAAATTAAAGAAAAACCTGCATTAATTCATAAATCTTAAGATAAGATAAAACTTATTTGATCCCACATTTGCTCCAGATGCAGAATAGATAAGAAAACACATGAAACACAGAGTTATATGTACAACTATAAACACCTTTTATATATACAGATATGTTTGATGGAACATTGCACAGATTATTGAATACACAGAGTATAAATAAATAAATAAATAAATATAATGTTGTCTTGGAGGATGGATGGAGATTACAGCAGGAGGGTAAAAATAAATATAATTACACAGGACAAAATAATAGAGTGTAATTTAAAGGAAATATAATGACGTATTCTTGTAAACTCATTTTGTTTTTCTATCAGCATCATCATTATTACTATTATTATTATTTGATTAATTTCCTTCCCCTTGTTAGTTCTGACTTACTTTGTACTAATGTAATGAAACATATCAGCTCAAAGATGTTTGTTAAATATAAAGATATATACATACATATATGTTATATCTGTTCAGATTAGTATACTGTGTACTTATACACTTCTATACTTGTTAAAATAAACGTACATATGTAAATATATAAGTATGTATATAGTATGTTAATAGAGAAAAGACACAGACTTAATAACTGAATTAAAACAGGAATTACATAAAGTGATATAATTAATAATCTTAACTACATCAACACTAATTTAATCGGGAAATACTCAAATATAGAATAAAAGATTTTAAACTGTTTAAAGGAAAGAAATAAGAAACTTTTAATAAATCAATATATTAGTTTGAAGCAGATAAAACAAAGATCAATTATAAACTTGAAAACACAAATTAGACACCCTTAATAATGATTTATTATATAATATGTATAAAAGATTAAATAACAGATATTAAATCTGGAAAAAAGTTAATTAAATTCATAAAAAACAAACATGTTGATGTTTTCGGAGAGAAATTATTAGATTATTATTAATTATTAGACTCATATAATATGAAAATTTACAGTAAAATATGTAAATTATTTAATAATAATAATAATAATAATATTAATAATAATAATACAAAATATATATATATGAAAATAGTATTAATAAGAGCAATCTGCGTTATGTTGATGTTTTATGAGATTATTATATTATTTTAAATGATTAGATATAATATAATATAGAAATGTACAGTAAAATTATGTAAAATATTATTAATAATAAAATAAAATATATGTTCACAGCATGAAAATAAAAATAACAACAATCTGCGTTATAATAAATATTATATTACAACTATATTAAATAAAATAAACACATATTATCGGTTTAAATATCGATTAATTCAGTTTTAAAGGGGAAAAAAAACCGTGAGAAAAAAAGCCCTGCTCAAACTCTGACCTTTGACCCCGCGGCGTCCGTCCCTGCTAACCCCGCCCCTCTGCAGAGACAGAACGGGAGCTCCATTCAAACAAACCGAGCTCCGCGCCCCGGGATGCGACAGTCGCTGTAGGAAGAGAGAAAGGCGGCAACAGCAGCAGCAGCAGCACCGACACACTTCAGCTCCAAGCTCCGGACAGCAGCACCGACAGACAGGCAGACACACAGACAGGCAGCGGCACAGACAGACAGGCAGACAGACAGTCAGACAGACAGACAGAGCGCAGTCTGCTAGCAGGAGGCTAACGGCTACCACCGACATGGCGAGCGCCTCGTACCACATCTCCAACCTGCTGGAGAAAATGACCTCCAGCGACAAAGACTTCAGGTAAAACAGCGGAGCACCAACGGCCGCGGCGGCGCGAGCTCACCGCGGCTTCCGTTAAGTAAACGTTATAGACGTCACGAAGCTCCCAACGGCTCGTCCTCCATGTTAGACAGCGGAGAGTGGACGGCTAACGGCTAACGGCTAACGGCGGCCTCAGGCTAATGCTAATGCTAACGGCTAAACCCATGCTAATGCTAATGCTAACGGCTAAACCCATGCTCATGCTAATGCTAACAGCTAGCCTCATGCTAATGCTAACGGCTTAAACTCCATGCTTAATGCTAACCGCTAGGCCTCATGCTAACTGTCAGTGTTAATTGGCTAACTTGCTAAAAAAACGCTGCCAGCCTGTCCTGATCAAATCGTCCACATCGTTAGCTGGCTGCTAGTTAGCGTTTGATTGTGACAGCGGGGTTAAACTATGCCTGTTTGTGAGCCAACCCCCCCCCGCCCCGTGCCCCCCCTAAACCTTGAACAGCTGGAGCTGCCGGCGTGTAGCGTTGTGTGCTAGCTTGGGGTTAAGCCCCTCCCGCACCACCATAAGCTTGTCTGTGCTGCCGCATAGCTAAGGCGTGATGTGAGGCCTAACTCTTTCTGCTGTCGGTGTTTATGGGGGCGGGGGGGGGGTGGGCAGTGTGTGTGTCGTGTGTCGTGTGTGTGTGTGTGTGTGCGCGCGCGTCTATCAGGCTGTAATCGATCAGAGCTGATCAACACAAACAGTAAACAATAAATCTGTAAATATGTTTGTTTACTGTTTGTTTGTTTGTTTGTTTGGGACCTTGTGTGGAAATGTCACGTCATGATGTATGTTCCGTAAAGATGCACTCTGTTGTTGTTGTTATTGATCCGAGCAGAGCCGATAATGTGTATCAGTGTGATAATGGATCATTGATCATTGATCAGCTTCAGTCAGTCTGTGTTCTGTCCCTTTAAACGACAGTTAACCTGTAATACTCTGTGTTGATATTTAATAGATCCATTGATTACCTGAGTAATGGATCAGTCAGTGTTTGTTGCCTGTAGGGAGAGGACTGACCTTATTGCTTCGTTATTGATTCCCTGATTAAAGTCGGACACATCCTGGAGAACCTGGAGAACCTGGAAGTGTAGGAGAACCTGGACTCTGCTGTCACTGAGTCTGTAGGAGCCGTGTTTGGTTTCAGGCTTCCAGCTGACAGTGACGCGGCTGTATTTGGGTTTTATTGATCGGAGGTGATCAGCGGACTGAGGAGAGTAAATCAGCGCGAGCAGACGCAGTTTAAAGGATAATAATAATATAATAATAATATAATAATATAATATAATAATAACACGTCTTCGCTCCGTTAACGTGAAGATTTACCGGCTGTATTTTGAAGTCAGATCTGAACACAGTGACGTTAAAGTGTTTGATTCACCTGTCTGCAGCAGCAAGTCTCTGCGTGTTGCTTTCTGTTCAGTAACTGAAAGCAGCGGCTGCCTGGAGCTTTAACCAAACTGAAAACAGCTCGCGTGATTTGGAAAGTAGAAGAGCAGCAGTTGGTGTGTTCACTTCTGCAAAGTTTGAATCTTTAAGCACTGAAGAGTCACAGGAGGGACTGAGCTGCGGAGATATCGGCCACATGTGATCCTTTGATCCTTTCAGTTCATCTGTGAAGCATCGGTACTGAACGTGGTCCGATTCCAGCTGCTGGAGGTGAAGATGTGCTGCTTTTCTTTCTGTTTGGTGATCATTAATGTGAAGATTCAGTTGTTTTGGACTGTTGGTCGAGCAGACGATGACTGAAAGTAATCCCTGCGTTTATCAGCTCGTGTTTTACGTTAAAGTTGATTAAATTGTTCTTTAAACAGTGTGTCTGTGCCAGGCTTTGATCTCCGTGTGTGTCTGAGCTCCGTCCCTTCGTGTGGAGCCGCCCTCGTCTGTGAGCCTCTCGGGGACGATCGCGACCGAATTTAACAGCACAACGAATCGGTTTCACCTCCGACAGCCGCTCTCCCGCTCGCGACCACGAAGCTGTGAAAGTGTTCGGCTCGTCAGCATCAATCGACTGCTGCTGACCCGAGCAGACGCCAGAGGACCGTTACACTCAACATCTGGATTACTTGTTATATTCTACCTCTGATGTATTTCAGCTTCCTCTAAAGACTTTACTCTGGTCGCTGTGGTTGTCTGAGGTTTGCTGAAGACGTTAAAACATTGATATTAAAGTGAGTGTTTACAGTTTATATCAGCAGCTCTGAGAGTCCGTTATTAATCCTCAGAAGTGCATCAGGTTTACGTTTCTCCTCTAATGAACAACTAAACTCTTAAAGATAAAAAGCATCCTGATCCGACTGAATGAACAGTAGGAAACACCCTGCTGTGATTATTCTCTCAGATTCTAATTGAAACATTAATAACTGTTTAAATCCTGACGGCGTGGAGAAGAGCTTTGTACATGAGGCTCTTTATTGTGATGCTGCTGCGGCCGGTTTGGTTTCCACCGTGCTGATGAAGAGGGAAGGAGCCCGGCACATAAAGCGTTCTCTGTGATTCAGTTCAGACACAAGTTGAAGCAGCTTTTTGTGATTGTTCCGCAGCGTTAACAGTGAAATAAACTCAGCTGTTCCTCCAGTTTAACTTTCACCGTCTGGTTACAGCTGTGTTTCTTTGTAAATCCATTTATTGTCAGTCTCCCAGAACGTTTACGTCTCTTTAATTAAAACCTGATTGAACTGTGACACCTGCTGCTCCTCTGTGTCTCAACATGTCGCTCAAATGTCAGTTATGATTTAAGTGCTTTACCCTAACGGATCGTATTGATTAGATGTTTTTCCCTCCGATATTCGGTTGTTATTTAAAATCCAGCTCTGTTTCTGTCTCCAGGTTTATGGCCACTAACGACCTGATGACGGAGCTACAGAAAGACTCCATCAAACTGGACGACGACAGCGAGAGGAAGGTGAGTCTGAATCCAGTTTATAGCTGCTGGTATCCATCGCACTGCTCCAGGCTCGTTCTCCAGTCATGGAAACACCTGGAAATTGATTAAAATGAGCAAATATCCTG
>NW_023340095.1:16234628-16247043 GCF_004916995.1 Morone saxatilis | reverse complement strand
TTAAAGAAGTCAAAGGTTGAATCAGAGATCGATAATCGACACTTACCTATGCATTCTTCAGCAGCCGTCGATGTGCGTGGTCAGAATGGGTGAACTTTACCCCGTTACCACGGAGCTCCTGGCGTTACGACGAACCTACACACAGAAACACAGATCAATAATCAATAGACAATATTTCATATCAGTTATGCCGTGGCTGCTTCACATCCACACGAAATCTATCTAAATTATGATTCATTCATAGATTTAAATCTGTAAACCAATGAGATTACAGTCAGGGGAGAAAGAACATAGTGACTGGCTGAGAGAGGAAAGGGCGGCTTATCATCATTTCTATGTTCGATTGTTGTTTTAGTTGTCACAATAAAGTTTCTCTTACAATTAACAATCAATACGTCTTTAAAACTGAATATTACATTTGATCGATCGCTGTATATTGGCTAAGGCTATCAGCTGACTTAAGTGTTCACTATACACACGATGTATGATTATTCATTCATTACTGATCAATATCAATACATTTAAAATTGAAATAGTTTCTCACACAAATACTTTTGCCAATATAAAGATTAATTAATTCTGTAATTGATCAGATATTGTTACCGTAACTGCAGTTATACTTTGAGTGTGACAATAGGTTCCCTTTGGTTATTGATCAGATGTGGGGGAAATTTAATTTCCAGGGTATTCTTCAACTGTTTGCAGCATGGTTTTATGGTTACCATCAGAGTATTGATTAACCTACAGCAGGTATCCTTTAGCGGGGCAGCACGGGTTATTGGTTACGATCAGAAGTATTGATTACCTGACAGCGGTATCCTTGAGCGGGCAGCAGGTTATTGTTTACCGACAGAGTATTCATTACCTGACAGCAGTAGCCTCTTTGAGGCGGGGCAGCAGGGTTTCGGGGTCGATCAGCGTCAGTTTGCCCAAACACTCGGCCACCACGTTCCTGGTTCCTTCCTCCTGACACTCGCAGTGTTTGAGCAGCAGAGACCAAACCGACTCCACGTACGGCTTCAGACCGGACACCGACGCCGAACCTCAACACGGACACACAGATTAAAACCAAAGCACACACACACACACACACACACACACACACAGACACTTATCGACACAGTGTGTGAGCTTCTTCTTACTGATGATCTCTTTGAGTGAGTGCAGCAGCAGGTACTGTCTCTTGGAGGAGGAGATCTCCTGCAGGACGAAGGGCAGATACTCCGGAAGATTCCCCACCGCAATACTGCCCAACGCATAGGAGGCTGCCGACTTCACCTGAGAGACAGACGGGAAGAGAGAGAGAGAGACAGATCAATATCTACTAACACCTTACTGAATTAGACTTTGGTTAACAGCTTGTTGGGATGAAGCTGGAGTCATGAAGACTAGACGACACCGACAGAAGACAGCACACATAAAAACTGTTTCCAGCAACCTGAAGAGGTTTTTTTCTGTCTTGGCAGTCAGATGAGAGAAGTTATTGATCGACCCGAGTAAATACAGAGGCTGAGCTATAGCTCGATAAAGATTACAGTTACAGAAACTCAACAAAAACAAGATTTCTTCCATTTAACAGAAAAACAAAAATGAACATTTAAAAAAAGTTTTCCTTGTTGATAAAGCTGCAACTAATGATTTCATTATCAATTAATCTATCACTTCATTTATTATTAATCCATAAATTGTTGAGTCATTTTATGAACAAACATATTCAGTTTCATCAAAGAAGATAAAGAAAAAACAGAATATTTAAACATTTTTGCTTATAAAAATTGACTCAACTGTTAAATTGTTGCCTTTTGATTTTCTGCAGATCAATTTCTTTATTATTCAGCTGATGGTTTCAGCTCTACTCGCTAATTTATACTGAAAGATTTGGACGACTAACGTGCTAAACATCAGCCTGTTAACACGCTGACTTCAGCATTGAGCCTCACATGTTAGAAACTCTTCATGTGGAATCTGAAAGGAGCTTCCTGGTCAGACAGACGGGCGTTACCTCTTCACTGGAGGAGGAGAACGCGTCCAGGATGACGGTCTTGAGCTCTGGTTGGCTGCTGAGGTCCACATGGTGTCCCACCTCGCCCAATGAGAGCAGAGCGAGCAGTCTGATGGAGTCTGTGGAGCGGCTGTTCTTCACGTCCTGTCGGCGCGGGAACAAATAACTTTATATAAACATCCTCCACGATGTGAAGCACACGTTAACCAGAGTATGTGCAGACAGACAGGCAGACAGACAGGTAGTGTACCTGGATGAACTGTCCGACCACGGCGGGTCCCTCGGTGGGGCAGGCTCGGGTCAGAGCGGCGACGCATTTAGCGATGGAGCAGTAGGCCTGTTTGTGAGGCAGAGCGGCACTCTGGGAGTAAACTGGACCGGTCAGCATCCTCAGCAGGTCCATGTAACCGAGACCAGGAGTCTCTGTAGCCACTAAAGCCTGAACACACACATAAATACCTTCAAGGATCAATACACATATTTAAGCATTTATTTTGTTAGTATTTTTTTATATGCATTTTATTTATTAAGCATTTTATTGTGTTAGTATTTTTTTACAAGCATTTTATTTATTAAGCATTTTATTTTGTTAGTATTTTTTATTAAGCATTTTATTTTGTTAGTATTTTCTCATTAAGCATTTTATTTTGTTAGTATTTTTCATTAAGCATTTTATTTGAGTAACATTTTTTATTAGGCATTTTATTTTGTTAGTATTTTTATTAAGCATTTTATTTAGTTAGTATTTTTTATCTATTTTATCTTTATAAACTTCTGTATTTATCGTTCATTACTCAGCTTTATTATCTCCTGTTACAACCCAATAAAAAGTTAACGTAAAAACTAAACTCCAAATAAAGTGTTCCTGTTCTACCTGGTAGAAGTCCAGCATGGCGGCGAGCGCCCCGCCCTGCAGCAGCGGGGATCGAACCAGCGCGATGAGCTGCTGGAGGATGTTCCCGCTGCTCAGCTGACCCAGCGAGGACGGGTGAGTGACGGCCAGCGTGGACAGGAAGCTGAGCGCCATCTGAGACACGTGCATGTCGCTCTCTGAGATGAGAGGAGGCAGCTCGGCGAGGACCGCGTCCACCATGACGGGAGTCACCGCGGAGCTGAAACGCACACGTTCGGAGAGTGTTACCGACAGGAAGGAGGTGGGCGGAGCTTACGGCTGCGTGGGCGTGGCCCGACAGGTGTGTTACCTGTAGTTTCTGAGCAGGATGTCCAGAGCGGCCAGCGTGCAGAGCTTCAGAGCTCGCTGGTTCTTGCGGAGGAAGGAGGCGAGGATGGGAACGGCGTCGGGGAGAACCGGCCTCAGATCGATTTTCAGCGGAGAGCCGGCGATCAGCGTCAGAGCTGCCGGAGAGACAACCAATCAGAACCTCAGTCAGGTGGTGACACAGTAACAGCTGTGAGTCTGGCTCAGATGGAAATGCATGCTGGGATATAGAGTTCAGAAGCCGGTACTGGCCGATCGCAGTCAGCATCCGTTTATAAATGTTATCTGATATTAAAACTGCTATAAAAGGCTGAAAATAAAACTTGTATTAACAAACTGGTGTCACTGTAGCGGACGGAGCACGCCGCGACGTCCTGTGGCGCTCCACGGCGGTGGAGGGCGGGGCTTACCTTTCACTGTCGTCAGTCTGGTGATCTCGTTCTTGAGGCGCTCTAAGAAGATCAGCAGCGTTCCAGGAAGTTCAGTAGGCAGCCGGTCACCTACACAACCAGACGGGAACGATTAAACGACAAAGCAGCGAGGAAAACCAAACAGGAAGCAGCATCGCGGCTGACAGGCGGTGGTTACCTAGGTTACAGATGATCTGCCCCATACAGGAGATGGCGCGCTCTTTGACCTCCTGGTCGATGTCGGCGGCCTTCAGGCGTTTGATTGTACAGGTGAACAGGTCGCTGATGTAGGGGGAGGGGTCGAAGCTGTCCGAGCCCTCTGATTGGTTGTCCAGAGGTCGGATCACCTGCGAGGAGAGAAACCGTAAGAATCAACTCGTCGTGTCAGGAGGTCGGAGAGGTTAACGGCGGGCTGCGGGTTCACGACTCCCACCTTGACGAGCTGCTGCGTGACGAGCAGAGCCTCCGAGGTGATCTTGTAAAAGGGGTCTCCGACGCAGGCCACCACGGGCGGGACGAGGGCGGGGACGTGGGCGTGGAAGGCGTGAGCGGGGTGCGTGACCATGATGACGTGGAGACAGGCCAGGGCGTCGATTTTGAGGTTGGAGCTGCTCGACTTATCGTTGAGAGAGAAGATGATACCTGAAGAACACAGACGGGTATTAATACAACCGACTGCCAGAAGCTGTCACACAGTTGCACTGTGTGATCCAGTCTTCAAGCCACATGTTTACCATCCACTGTTTGATCTTGGTGCTTTTTAACTCTAGATTTGAACCGGATGAAGGATTTTAGTCATCGGACGTCTGGATCTTAAGTTATCAGAGAAACAAGGCTCCTTTGTCTGTCCAACAGCCGTGGGCGAAGCAGTGATTTTTAAGGTGGAACTGCTTTATTCAGTGTGTTTAAGGTGGAACTGCTTTATTCAGTGTGTTTCAGTGGTTTAATCAGCAGGTCTGTTTGTTTTGGAGAGGAGGAGACCTCTGTGGATAATTGGGCTCCCGGCAGAAACCTCCTGAACCAGAACACTGAAGGACATCCTAAACCGGGAGAAGCTGACTGCAATGATGCCAATGGTGGTTGAAGACAACAACTCTAGACGAACTTCTGTCGCTTAAATTAAACTTAGCTGAGCGGAGAGCCACAGACCGAGTAGGAGGGCAGCAGGAGCAATAACAGGAGGCAATAACAGGAGCAATAACAGAGCAGCAATAACAGAGACAATAACAGGAGTAATAACAGGGAGCCCATAACAGGAGTAATAACAGTAATAGGTGGTGTAGTATCACCTGGTATTAGTACTGGGATGTGCTGAGTCAGGGCTCCTGGGAGGACGTTCACCAGCTCAGTCAACATGTTGAAACAACACTGACGGGTTTTGACACTTTTCTCCTTCAGCTGCTTGTGAAGAGCTTTGACTATCATGGGAACCTGCAGGGGGCGAGAGACATTAACGGAGAGTGTGAGAGAGCGTGAGAAAGAAGACGACCACCAGCAGTGCTTCCTGTTTTCTGTGGTCGGCGGTGCAGGATGCTGAGGGTTTCCTGTTAGCGCCTACAGAATGGAAACAGATTAAAGCTCCAACAGCGACATCTGCTGCACGGACACAAAACTGCAACCAGTGAGGAGCTGATTGATTATGGATCGTTACAGTATTAACTCATACAATATGACTTTTCTACATAATTTAGGGCTGCAACTATTATTTTCAAGTCTTTGTTTAGTCTATAAGGCTTCAGAATAGTAAAATCTAATCTTCCCAAATCAAAGTTGAGATCTTTAAATGACAACAATCGGGGATTTTATTAATTTTGCTTTAAAAATTGCTTTATAATTAATCAATCATTGAAGTTGTTGATTAATAAACATTGTTTCAGCTTGTAAATAAAGAAACGTCTGCACAAAACAGTGACTCATAAAGTGAAGCATTTTACTAACAATTTGAATTATTAATAACTAAATTTCCATTAATCATTTAGATTATAATGTGTTTTAAAATACTAAAAATGTCCATTACATGTCCTAAAAGTTTAATGTGAGCAGTAAAGAAAACAACAACAAAGATATTCAATTTACGATGACAGAAAACAAAAAGAAACATCTGGAAACAAACCAAAGTTGGCAGTTATATTTATTAAATAAGGTATTTTATGTGTTTTTAATACCTTTACGAAGCACGCTGACTCTATGTGTGATCTGAGCCGCTTTAAAGTCGACCAATTCTCTAAATTTGACTCTTTAATCTAATAAACAAGGAGTGTTTGTTTCATTCATTCGGTCACCTGGCTCTGCAGCATGGTGAGTGGCGTTTCTCCCTGCTCCATGGCGTCTGGATCGGCCAACCAGCTCTGAGCCGGTCTGGTCTGTTTGAGCAGCGACAGGTAGGCGTGGAAAACATCGGCCTTCACGTTCTCCTCCCTCTCCTACAGACAGACGGGAAGCAGATTAACAAGTATGGATTACATACGTCGGGTCAATAGGCCGGGATTATCTGTGTTAGCCATTTATTGCAATCAACAGCAGTCGGATTAGTCCGATCAATAGGTAGAAATCACTTTAACCAAGAGGTGGAGATTAGTGTCCGATCAACATATAACCTATATTTGTTTTTAACCAACATAAAGAGCAAAGGTTTAAAGAGAAACGTCTCTAATTACTGATTCAACGTCTGTTCTAGTCACACAGTCGCCGACACGCTGGAACAAACTCACTATATCTTTTACACAAAGAAAGGAATAAACTTTATACATTTGCAGAATTTACAAGACGAGGCAAATAATTAAGAATCTGTCAGACGGCTTTTCACAGAGTTTATAAAGTTTGATCCAAATCAAGAACTTTGTGATTATTTAAAGGGAGTCTGGTGCTGATTTTCAGGTTTAGCAGAGATCTGATCTCAAAAATTAAAATACCAGGCGTAAATGCAAAAGCAAGATGGGATTGTTTATGTGCCTCCAGATATAGATCACACTGTAACATCAGGAGTAAATGGGTTGGTGTCATTGATCGGTAGAGCCTCCCTGATCTAAAACCAATCAGCTGATAAAGCCTGGTCATATTCCTCCAGCTACAGCGAGGATACTTTAGGATCCTCCTGCAGTTGACGCCGTCAGAGCGAGTTAACCATCAGGTCTCAGTGAGGAGGAGATGAAGCGTCAGAGTGAGGAGGTGAAGAAGAGCAGCGACGGCTGACGGTACCTTGAAGCGACAGACGAGCGCAGGAGAGACGGAGCGATAAAACTCTGGCAGCATCTCGTGACGAGTTGAGACAACGGCGTCCAAACACTTGGCGGCCGCCCGGCGGACCTTCCAGCTCATGTCGTCATCGTCACTGTACTCATCGTCACTGCCTGGACAGACACAGAGAGCGGCTGCTGTTAGACGCTGCGATCGGGGTTAAAGTTAAAACGGAGTGAAGAGTTTCCACTGTGTTTAACATCAACCACACTGAGAAACACCAGTTATCTTCATCAATAACTAACTAACAGCTGCTTAATTACCTCAACATGTCGATTAAAGTAACTCAACGATTTGTTTCAGTGAAGTTTTGAAGACTTGTGTTATAAATAAATAAAGTCTCTTTAAAGACACATTCAGAATCATTACTGCTGTTTCTGTTCGCGTTGAACAGGCAGCTGATAAAATATAGATATTTAAATAAACTAATATCATAAACGTCGGACGACTAGTAAAATCTTTAGTGGGGGGGCCGTCCTGATATCTCGTGTATGAAGGTGTTTTCATTCTGTGTTTCTGCCCGTTTAAGTGACGAGAAGAAGCTGCTATCTCTCTTTCTCTCTTATAATTCAGTACCTTGGTAGTCTTCATCGTTCTGCTCAGCGTCCATGGCGTTGTCGTCCTCGTCTTCATCGTCAAAGTTGTAGTTGGGGTCGTAGGTCAAGTAGCGCAGGCAGATTGAGATGACCGTGGGGACGTGGGGGTAAACTTCTTTAGGACACCTGGAACGACAGCGTGAATGTGAAGCGAGAGCGACGACAGCGGCGATACGCTGGCGGGGTTGCGGTGTGAATTACCTCCTGACGAAGGACTCGAAGGCCTGGATGCAGTACTCTCTGAGCTCATCGTCGTCGACGTTACAAAACTTCACCACCAGAGGAATGATCTTCTCCAGATACTCTCCTGAACACAGAAAACAGCTCGTTCATTTCTGAGGCGGCTCATTAAAAGCTTTCATATCAACACTTCGATGTCGGCGCCCGTCTGTCTCACCGATCCTGTGTCCGGCCTGTCTGCTGATGGCGGCCGTGCACTGTATGTAGGTTCTGGTGGTCGACATGTTGTCGTTCCTCCCCAGCTCGGTCAGAAGGTGCTCGATCAAATCGATGAAGACCAGATTCCCGCAGGACATAACCAAGTGACCCAGAGCCATGATGGTCCTCTGAAACAGGTTACAACAGCTGTCAGTGGATACAGGGCAGACGCACACCGCCTCCTTAATGATGAGCAACCTAAAAGGTCGGACGCACCTTTCTGACAGCCAGTCTGGGGGAGGTGAGCTGAGGGAGGAGACAGCTGAGGATGGAGGGATGGAAGTTCACCAGCAGACCTCCTTGTCTGCAGAGAGACAGACAGTTAACTGTTTATTTTATTCCACACAAGATTAAAGTCAGCCTTTCTAACGCAGCACAGTTCATTTACTTAGAGATGAATACAACACATGAATCTCAGATGGTAGAGAAACGTACAAGAGAAAACATCTGTCTAGATTAAAGTCAGAAGCTGTTCAGCACATTTCCTGTTGACGTTGTTTACTGTGACAGTATAAATGGAGGATGATGTAGTGGGCAGGTAGACGGGGAGCGGACCTGCAGAGCATGTCAGCCATGATGTCGAGCGCCTCCAGCTGGACAGACACGTCTTCCTGTTTGGCGATGGCGCTCGTCAGGCGACCCGTTATCTTCTTACAAACGCTGGCAGCTAGAGCAGAGCCTGAGACACAGACGGGTGGACAGTTAGACAGCAGTAGGGACGTAACCATACACTCAACTCACCATTCAATACGGTTCACGATTTTTTGTTCATGATTTTATTTTATTTTTTAATCAAAATGAGCTACAGACAAATTATGACCAAATAAAATGATCTTTTATTCGTAGGAAAAAAATCTTAGAGGTGCTTTCTTTACAGAAACTCTGTAAAACAGTTTGTGTCCTCTTATAAAAACTTACATGGTCATCTTAAACAACAAAATACATGAAAAATATCTCCTTTCTTTAGAAACAATCTCTAAACTGGTGTAATTCAATATCTTAAATAACAAAAGAATATAAAATCGACCAAAAAAAAGAAACACTGTTAAACTCTGTTTTTGTGTCTTATAAAAAAAAGTACAACTGCAGTAGTTATTTGTTATGGGGGAGAGGAGATGCAAAGCCTCTCGTCAGGGTGGTTTGTATACTAGTGTTGCACCGATACTTCAAAAGTATCGCGATTCTCAGAAATTAAAAACGTCACGATTCCTAAATTTATTAGTATCGATACTTTTAAGAATGACCACGTTCCAGATTTGTAAGAGACGTATTTCATGTTGGTGTGTGCAACGCATGCTTCAGTGCCTTCCCTGGGATCTCTGTGTTTTCCCCCACCACGCCAGCAAAGAAGCTGCAGCTGTCAATGTACAAACAAACACTATAACCGAGACGCTGCATGTGCGACCACAGTGAACCGTGGCCGCCGTCCACGACTGGTAGAAAAAAGGAACGCAGAGTGAACTATGGCAAGTACTTTGCCTACCCTTGCTGCAGTGAGGGCAAAGCTACCGCTAGTGAGACCTGTTTCATCATCACAACAATAAACAAATGTAAACAAAGGAGCCCAACACTGAACCTGGCAACACACACACCGACGAGTTGTACAAAGGTTAAAGACCCGACACCAGGTTACGTATGTGAACAGATAACACGATCAAGGTTCATGGCCCTAAAACGAGTCAAGAGTAGGCTGACGTTTATTTTGTAGAATCACAATTTGGCACAAAACACCGTAGTTTTACGAGCATCAAGAATAGTAGCACATGGCATTAACCCTCACGGCGTAACCAATTAGCTTGCAATTAAACGTCCTCTGAAAACCAACCTTTCACAGCATACACGTTAATTTTAAAAAGCACAGCGACCTACGCAAAAGGAGGGATTTCATACACGCCTCTTGTAAGAAATATGGACTCACAAAATAACAAAAATTTAACCATCAAAGAAATCAAGCGTAAGAAGTCACGGAAACATAGCCTACATTACATCCATAATCACCAGCTTAAATAATACAGGTTAACCATATTTCCATATTACTTACATGTAATCGTTATGCGTAAGTCTAAAGTACAGTTACACATAACCACTGCAATAGAGATCTAAGTTCAGTATAAAGTATTGCGTACATCCACATAAGACTATTTAAGGTCTTCTGTTATGACAAATAACACATCAATTAAATATTTCATTTCTTCTCTACAGACATCTGGACACGCGTGCATATGCATTAAAATGTTCCCGGTTTAAAAAAAGCACAGCAATGAATATTTTGAGATGTTCCCCCCTTGTCAAAAAGCAAAAAGTATCGAAAAAAGTATCGAAATCGCAATTCTTGACTTGTTATCGGTATCGAAACAATAATTTTGTTATCGTGACAACACTAGACATATCATCACTTTTTAAATTGATATGGCAAACTTGCTAGCAAACAGTTGCTTATTTATACATCTAGCAGTTATAGAGCAACATTATCATTCATTCGGAGTTCTGGCCACATCATAATTATATTATTGATTCACTTTTAGTGCTGTTTTTAGTGTCCAAACCAACTCCTGTGGGAAATATCTGTCTCTTAAGCTGCTAAATGCTCTAGTATATTGGACTAGTCTCTTATTGTACCTGTTGTTTGGTACTGAACAGGTAGTGAACAGTGGATTTTTAGAGATGTTTGCTAAAAATTATTCTCTGAAAGTGGTGAGAGTGAACCAAAACAAGTCTAAAGAATTAGCTTAAACTCATTAATTATTCTCTGTAGGTTCAAGACCCCCTTTGCACTTTCACATACAGTTTTTACATTGTCATTTTGTTGCTGCTTTAAAAAATTTAATATTTATACTGTAAAGTGACATTACGGTTCATTACTCCACAACAATTGGTGTAGAAGAGCTGTTGTGAAGATTTAAATCTAAAGCTATCTCTGCTGTGTTATGGGTTATTTTAAACTCATTTTTAAAACTAAATTTAACAATATATAATAAATAGGTATTATTTAGTAACCTAAATCTTTACATTGGTTTACTGTGGTTCACTGCAGTTTATAAAGTTCATAAAATGTGCTATATTCATGTCTACACTCTAACACATTATAAATGATGTCTTTTTCAGAAAAGTGTAACCATGGAAAACATGGTCATACTTTTCACCACTCATACTTCCTAACAAGTGCTGTTGGTAGATATAGGTCTGTGGTTGTCATGGAAACCGCTCTATTCATGCCGGGTGAAGTACGATTGCTTCCTGTTTGCTCTCCCCTTGGACTTTTCAGTTTAATCGCCTGAAAGCAGGCCAAGTATGAAAATATGAAACAAGATCGGCAGCAAGCACAAACTTTAAACAGCAACAGATTTTTTTGTAGACATCCTTTTTTATGGGCTCTTCTTCTGCCACTGTGGAGGGCATGCACATCTGGATGAATTGTAGTTGTGTTGCTTTGCCTCCGACAACATCACAGCTGAAATTGTTTTTCTTTGCTTCAACTGGCTCACTTTCCTTTATGGAGGTAGACTGATGTCTTCTTCAGCATTCACAGTATCTGACCAGCGGCTGTCAGCTCTTAGTCCTGAAGGTGAGGTTCTGTCTGTCCCTGTAGACATATTTCACACACACACACACACACACACTAACCACATGCTCCTGGTGCATCAACCATACTCTCCCTACAAGGGAAATGTAAAAAAGCTCTTAGTGATAGCCTCAGGGCATTACAAGGTGGCTAGAAAGACCTTTCAGCCTGCTTCATGCTCCTCCATAGCCAATATGCCAATGTGACTCCACCAGCTAACATATGAGATCATAAATTAATTAACTGTAGCTGCACATATTAAACCATTGTATAGGTGCATACTTTTAAAGGTCCAGTTTTATACAGGAATCACATCTGAGAAAAAAGGCTAACATGTTTTAATGTAGAGGCTGCTTAATGTTTTTAGTCAACGAGATGATGCAGTGGTTTGCAGATAATGGCTAATACGCTATGTTTGGTGACGTATTACAGTAAATAACCAATATGATGAATTTAGCCGTAACGTATCCTGCACCCAGTGGTGAGATGGAGCGGGAACCTGCTGAGTGTGAGGACAGAAACAAGTTGCGTATGACCTCTAAGGATTTGGGTGTGTGTATGCAGTCAGAGAACAAGCAGGCTTTTGTAATAAGTGTTTTCAAACTCAGGAACTCAAGGAACAAGAGCTAGATAAAGGTTGATCAATTTGTGGATGGACAGAAAATGATTGATTACAATTCATCAGGTAATGGTAAAAATGATCAACAGATTCATTCATGATGAAAATAATATATAAATATTAGCCTCTGAAATATATAATAAAGATATCTTTCTAGAGTCTCTAGCACATTTCAACAGTGACAAACTCACCATAAAAAAGTGAAAAAGTTATACTCATCTTTCCACTGGAAGCTGCCTCAGAGGACATGTCATAGTCATACTTTTGACTCAGTCTGGACTGACAACATTATTATTATACAGTCACTAACACATAAACCCCTATGTATAATG
>NW_023340095.1:16213677-16234528 GCF_004916995.1 Morone saxatilis | reverse complement strand
GGGGGGGTTTATTTTACTCTATGGGGTTTTAATCGGGGATAATTTAACAATAGTTTGTTGGTTTTGTATTTTGTTAATTGTTGGTATTTTGATTTTTGTTATTTTGTAAGTTGCTCTAAAGTTGGTTAGTTGGTTTACTGTGGGTTGCACTGTCATGTTTTTATAAAGGTCGATAATAGATGTGTTGCATATCCCATTGTTAGGCACCTTGACATCTAGGTTATTTATTAGTTTTGAAAGGTTTGCGTTTTTCAGAAAAGTGTAACCATTGGAAAATTAGCGATGGGTCAATTGAACCTTTTGTTCAGCGCACTCGAGTTACTTCCTAACAAGTGCTGTTGGTAGATATAGGTCTGTGGTTTTCATGGAAAAACCGCTTTTCTGTTCATCCGGGTGAAGTACATTGCTTCCTGTTTGCTCTCCCCTTGGACTTTTCAGTTTAATGCCTGAAAGCAGGCCAAGTATAATATGAAACAAGATCGGCAGCAAGCCACAACTTTAAACAGCAACAGATTTTTTTTGTAGACATCCTTTTTTATGGCTCTTCTTCTGCATGTGGAGGGGCATGCACATCTGGATGAATTGTAGTTGTGTTGCCTTGCCTCCGACAACATCACAGCTGAAATTGTTTTTCTTTGCCTTCAACTGGCTCACCTTTCCTTTATGGAGGTAGACTGATTCTTTCAGCATTCAAGTATCTTGACCAGCGGCTGGTCAGCTCTTAGTCCTGAAGGTGAGGTTCTGTCTGTCCCCTGTAGAATAATTTTCACACACCACACACACACACACACTAACCAACATGCTCCTGGTGGCATCAACCATAATCCCCTACAAGGGAAATGTAAAAAACGCTCTTAGTGATAGGCCTCAGGGCATTACAAGCTGGCTTAGAAAGACTCTTTCAGCCTGCCCTTCCATGCCCCTCCATAGCCAATATTGCCAATTGATGACATGCCGACCAGCTAACATATGAGATCAAAATTAATTACTGTAGCTGCCACATTTTAAACCATTGTATAGGTGCATACTTTTAAAGGCTCCCAGTTTTATACAGGATATCACATCTTGAAAAAAAGGCAACATGGTTTAATGTAGAGGCTGCTTAATGCTTTTTTAGCTACGGAGATGATGCCAGTGGTTTGCCCAGATAATGGGCTTAAATACAGCCTATGTTTTTGGTGGACGTAATACAGTAAATAACCCAATTATTGAATGAATTTAGCCTGTTATATTTGTTAACACATACCATGCCACCAGTGGTTGGAGATGCGGAGCTGGGAACCTTGGATGTGAGGACAGAAACAAGTTGCGATGACCCTCTTAGGATTCTTGGGGTGTGTGTATGCAGTCAGAGGAACAAGCAGGCTTTTGTAATGAAGTGTTTTCCAAACCTCAGGAACTCAAGCCGAACAAGAGGCCTAGATAAAGGTTTGATCAATTGGATGGGATGGACAGAAAATGATTGCATTACCAATTCATCAGGGTAATTGCGTAAAAATGATCAACAGATTCAATTCATGATGAAGATAATATATAAATATTAGCCTCCTGAAATATATAATAAGAGATATCTTTCTAAGTCTCTAGCAAACATTTCAACCAGTGGACAAAACTCCACCATAAAAAAAGTGAAAAAGTTCTATACATCATCTTTCCACTGGGAAGCCTGCTCAGAGGAATGTCATAGTCATACTTTTGACTCAGTCTGGACTGACAACATTATTATTATACAGTCACTAACACATAAACCCCTATGTATAATGAGGCAAATCTTAATTATGAATACCTTTTAAACAAATAAAACCCATTGTTAAGTATGCATTATTGTACAGAAAATAGACGAGTCAAACACAGAAAAGTGGAACATGTTTAGCCATTCTCTTTAGAGGTTACTGAAAGTCAATTTGGGAAATGTAAGGAATGAAAGCACAGCAGGAGAACTACATGAAACAGGCTCGACAAAAAGAATAAATTAGATCTTTCAATTTGAAAATCACTTCTGGACTCCGTTGAACATAACTAATTGATGCTATTTGTAATCTTCCTCTGTGACGTACCGCTTCTGATCACCCTCTCTTGCTCTGACATCTGACCTTTTCCCATGAGGCTGCACTCCAATCACAGAAAAACAGGAAGAACATTGCCTGTGACAGCAGGCGTTACGAGTGGCCTCATGGGAAATGTAGTGCTTGGCAATCTAAAGTGGGGTATGAGTCACCATCTGTCTCCCTCACTCAGTCATTACACAAGCTGCACATGCGTGTTTTGGTGTATGTTTACGTGTGTGTGATTGTGTTTTCTGGTTATTTGTCCTACTGCTGTCTTACAGTTTGACTCTATTACATTTTGGATGACAAGGAAATTGTGGCTTGACCTTGCAAGATACTAAGAGAGTATCTTGGATGTCACACAGTCTAGTGTGTGCAGGTTTCAGGAAGGTCTGTGTGTAAGGGAAGTGCTGTCAGTGCTGGTAGCTGTTGACGTACACACAGAGAGGGTACACTGCTGCAATACAGACTCGCACACACACCACCTCAAGGCTGAGACTGTCCTACTGTGTCTCTACTTGGCACCATGTTTAGGTATTCCAGGCAACGCTCACAGGGTATATTGACATTCTTGTCTCATTGCTTGCTCCATTGTGCATTCTGTGAGAGCTAACCCCCCCATCTCTCTCTCTCACACACGTTCCCTCTCTGTCACTCTTTCTCTGTGTCTCTCTCTCACTCTACAGAGCATCGGACTTATTATTCTCTCTAACACTCAGCTTTGAAGTACAGACAGACAACGCATACATCAAAACAGGCACAGACACACATGCAAACACACGTACACAAACAGTGGTTACTGTACACAGACAATACTTGAAAGATACATTGATTTAGTGACCCTATTCATGTGACCAGTGTACTGATTTTATATGTGTGTATATATATATTGATGGAGTATATTGAGCAAGACTCTAGTTTACAGCCATGCTACCAGCATTGTGATTTTATGTGGTCATAAAACAAAGTTTGGGACAAATCAGAGTTTTTACCTGATGGTGGTGCTGCATGAAGCATCTGGTGACCACTAAAATTATAAAAATTTGTCCTGAAGTGTGCTCGAATGTGTGTAGCAATTTTCATGGCAATCCATGAGATTTCTAAGTCTGGACCAAAATGGTGAACCCGGCCAACATTGCCATTCCATGCTGCTATAGCGTGGCTAAAAATGTCAAGTACTGAAAGTTTGCAGTAAATGTTTTCACATATTCTTACAGTACTTTGATCAGAAATAATAATTTTGTTTAGGAAAAGTTCTTGTATGAGTGTCATTAAACAAGGATGCCCTTGAGAGGTTTGACTTATTTTGTTGAACAACAAAACACTCGTAAGGTGCTGAAAAAACTCTGGTTGTGAATTTGTTTTTGGAGATTCAGCTCTGTGTATGGTGGGTACAATCTGTTGTTGCTTCACAGGATTTTTTTTTTTCAACTTATGAATGGTTAATGGAACAGGTGGTATTCTGCAATCATACTGAAGCATTTCTGTGATTGAGAATTAATTGCTGATGTTTATAACTGATACCAATACCTGTAGGATATAGTATATCCTACTTATACTACAACTATATATTGTATTTTACCACAGTAACCTTGATTTACCTTGAAACTTGGTCATATTGATCCATACCCTCTAACATCAAACACTAGTTCTAGCTTTTGGTTTGGATGGGTTGTTAGCCATTTTTGAGAGACAACTGACAGTTACTTTAGAAGATACGCGGGTTTACAAATCTTCCAAATTCAACAAAGTACGTTGCTTGTCCATGTCCTCCCAAACATCACATCACAGCGGCAGGACGAAATAATTTCTTGTTGCCTTCCAAAACACTTAGAAAGCACTGTTGACATTCATTCATGATCAAAATAATCAATATTAGCCTCTGAAATATATCTTTCTAGACTCTCTAGCACGTTTCAACAGTGACAAACTCACCATAAAAAAGTAAGTTATACTCATCTTTCCACTGGAAGCTGCCTCAGAGGACACATCAACAAGTCATACTTTTGACTCAGTCTGGACTGACAACATTATTATTATACAGTCACTAACACATAAACCCCTATGTATAATGAGAGACAAGAGAAATCGGTTTAATCATCGGTCTGCTTAGGTTCAGGCTCAAAAATGACCTAGTTCGGTTTAGGAAAAGATTGTAGTATGTTCAGATCAAGGAAACCTCATAATAAAATAGGTAAAAATAACCAATTTGTGAAGACTAGGGGACAATAAAGATGTGGTTAAAGTTAGGGAGTGATTGTGGTCATGCTTTAAAAATGAAAACAACATAATTATTAAAGTCCATCCTCTTCCTTACGGGGACTTTGCCTTTCAGTCATAATACATATGGCTCCTAGTGGGTTTTGTCACTTGAACTTAAACATATGTTGCATTGGGGCACTTGTTGCAACAACTGACTGTCGTTACTTTTGAGAGAACAGTCTCATTTGGCAAATTATTTACATAATTCGCCTTACTTGCTACTATTATGTAATTTCCCATCACTTCATTAGTACAACTGGTGGTTGTTTTGTTGGGGATGGGGAGCTGCTGCAATACATCAAAGCAATGAATAACCAAAGGTTTTGCCAAAATCAAGAAAACCAAGGATTTTTCTGTTTTTATAAGAAGAAGGACATATACAATGTTAATTTAGATCTCAGTATCTCAGCTCAGGAGCTGCTGGAGTAAACAAATGCTTTACCAACCAAAGTAAACACTGCAGTCACACTCTTTGTAGCTGGGCACTGGGACAGACCAAGACACAAAACAACAGAAAAACTAATTTGATCAAATAATGGTACAAGAACTATGATCTCTCTGTGTTTGCTTGTCTTCATCTGAGACAAGCAGCTGTGGCTCATCTGATGCTTGTTTACCTCAGCGCTACGGGGGCTGTAAGGGAAGATACGCAGATAAACGTATAAATATATTACACTTACAACACAGGAATGGATCATTTCAAACAATTCCTTAATAATGTATTTTGTTACTAGAGAATAATATGTGAAATAAGCTGAAAAATATAAATATATAAATACATAAATAAATATGAATTGGAAAGGATTGAAATAGAAAGTAGGACTCATACGCATTACACACACTTTATAGTATAAACAGACCTAGTTTGCAAATACAAACGCGCACACACATTTGCACACCTTCAGGAGCTGGAAGCAATGTAGCTTACTGGTATCACCCTGGCCTGTGATGTTGGTTTGTTTATGTATGCCAAGGGAGTGATAACCTGCTACTGTAGCTAACATTTCTAAACAGCACCAGGAGCAGCTGAGAAAATGAATGGGCAGATTTCACCCGAGTTGGGTTGTTTGGCGATGAGAAGTCTTAGAGGCAGCTGGTCTCTTTGTCAGCTAAAAACACCCATGGGTTTATTTATTTTGACCATAGTGCATCCTTATCCTCTTCTGATCCACGCTTTTTCTCTCAACAGTTGTCTAATGTTGGCATCTCAGCTATTGCTGAGGAAAGTCTTTTTTCCCTTTTTAACTAAATAGCACCTCACAACACTCCTCCTTTGATATACTTGCTACAAACCTCCTTGGCTGGGATTATGTATTACGAGCCTAGAACTAAAATGAGAATTGAGGAATTTATTTAAAGCGTGCTCCTGATACCGAGACAGCCTCAATCAAGGACATTTTACTTAATTTGTTTTTTCAAGTTTTGGTGTAATTTAATTCAATTCCGAAGATGTATATTGTTAGCTTTGCGTATAGAGTAATTACAGTCTACAATTATGTATGCAACATCTCATTTTGCATGTCAAACTTCTTAATTACAGGCCAGGTATCAAGTTCACTTAAGAACAAATCTGAACCACATAAACAGACATTTACATTTGCAAGCACACTCATACACAGAAACACAGAGGCTCATGTGCTCACACACACACAGGTCCACTAAACTACATTAAGCGATTCAGCATTGATCAGAACCCCAGAGAGTGGACCTCTTAGCTGTTCTATTAATTATTGATATGGGCCAGGAGAGCACAGGGGCGCTCATCTTTACTTAGCATATTAAGGCAGGAACCTTTTCCTTCAAGGCTCAGAGGCAGAAGCCACTTATGGGAGGTTTGTGGCTACTGCATTCACATGCTGATGACATTTAGCGGAGCAGGGAGTCAGGGGACCTTATTTAGATGATGGAGACATTAAGACGTGGCTGTAAGCTAGCAGACCAAAGTCATAATATCAAACTGAATAATGTGCAGAAGTAGTGAGTGAATCCCCAAGAGACATGCTTGTTTGCTCTATTATCGTACATATTTGTCATCACTGCATCTTTTATAGAGGCAGTCCCAGGAATAAGCTCCATTTAAGAGGAAAAATAACTCCATACCAGTGCCTGCTGTGTATTATTTTTTAAAGTTGATAGAGGGCTTTCACACCCTGCTTGTATTGAAAAATAGACTTCTCTGTGTGTTCTGTCAGACAGGTAAAGCTGAAAATAGATTGAAAGGGCTGGGAGGGTTTGTAGACACCTTCAATGATTTGTTTCTGTTTTGATATGTCTGAGTTGTTAAGTTACACATATATTTTTCCGTGGTAAAAAATCACAGCGATTCTGAGGATGAGATGTGATGTGAGCGTGGAGTTAAATGAGAGGAGAAATGAAGCCTCCTGGTGTTTATGCTCCAGCATGCTGTTCAGCAGATCTGCAGGCAGGTCAGAGCTGCCAGGCAGGCAGACAGCGGTGGTGGTGGTGGGGAGCCAGTCACATACAGATGACACAATTCGCTGTGATGCCACAAAGCTGGCACTTACAAAGACCAGCGGGAAGGGAGGCAAGACACATCCTGGCATTTCTGTGTTATGTAACTGCTTGTACACTGTGGAACATTTAAGGCCACGCTTCACCTGAGACAGCAGATGCACGTGTTTTTAAACACCCTAAATGTTTTTGGTGGCCCAGTGGGCAGTGAAAGTATCATGTCACGTGTCATGTGACACGTGGTTGCTCTTAGCCTTATCCAACACCATAAACTATACATATTAATCCTGCATGAATATCTTCCGGATCTCTGACATTTCAGTCACAGATCCACTCAGACTTTGTTCAGTTGAAATTACAAAAATACAAACAAGCAAAGCAGACCTTCATGAGATAATTCTTCAGTGTGACCAGTAATTTAGTAAGGATGCAATTGCTGAAATATATGTACAAAAAACTTTTCGCTGCTACACTCACATGCCATACTCCTCTCAATGCTACATCCTGTATGTCCAATGCACCCTTTGGTCATGGCAGTGTACCCATTAGTGCTCTTTTACTGCATCCCTGCTGCCATGATGCTTTTGAAAAGCCATTCTGTTACTGGCTGCTACCGCTGCCTCCACTGCAGCTGCTCATACAGTGTTTCAAAAGCCCCACCGCCACCCCAGCATGCACCTGTACGCTCTGAGTCTACCTTCCCCTAGAGGGGGACGTTAGTATCGTTGCTCCCCAATCCATAGTGCACTGAGCTGGATGTTCCCTTGTGAGGAGTAACAAGGTCAGAGCCTAGGTGCCAGCGTTAATGCTGAACATGTTCTACATTCACAAACAATCTATTCCATATGAGTTAGCTGACTAACATTATACACATCTGTACGTCAAACTAGTCACCAGATATGGGACAGATTAACCCCTAGTGAATGACATTTTATTCCTGCATACCACAGGGGTGAAACGCAGGTGACAACACTGCTGACACTTCAAATCTCCTGTCTGCAGTGCACCATATTAAAAAATGACACTTTCAAAAAAGATTTTGCTTCCAGGGGGCGTTTGGGTCAGTTTCATAATTCTAAATAATTTTTTTATGTAACCCTTAGAGAGCTTTACAATCTGTAAACAGATATCAAGCCTAAAAGATGAGTGTAAGCAGGGGGTACACAGATATATGTGTTTCAGCAGATTGTCAAAAGCAGTAGCCTGGCTATATCCATTTTGTGCTGTGATTGAATCTATTTAAAATTATGTCAGTATGGTAGAAAGGGACTCCCTACATATTGTGTCAGTTAATTGTGTCTTCCTCAGCATCAGTTCGCTGGTTGATCAGATGCAGAGGACAAAGGGTGTCCTCAGATCACTGCTGCTAACCACATTATAGACTCATCACTAAGAAAGCAAAGAGCTCACAGCAGTGCAGGAGTCATTGTGTTCCCCCTAATGACAACATAAATCCTCACATGTCCTCTTCTGGCTGACATGGTTTTGTGTTCATATGAGGATGCTCATGCAGTTTATTCATGTTTGTGCATGTGTGCACGTGTACGCACACCCTTTTGTGCGTAGTATGTGGGGGAGGAAGAGGAGGTGTCAAGCATGCACTGGTATCCAGGAAAAGATTGTTCTGTTCTTGTAGATGTGAGTGGGAGGACACTGTGGAGTGGGGTCATGTGGGACTGTGGATACTCAGGGAATTAAGGAATTACTTACTCTGTTTCCAATTTCAATGCAAATGTTGGGCGTGTGATCTTGTAGAAGAGTGCAGAGAGAGAAGAGGGGAAAGTGTGCAGGGATGTTTAGAGGCCTGAGTATATTCATATTACCCAGGATTGGTGGTTGTGAGTAAAGATCTCCAAGGGCAGGACCTGGTGGGATCATTATAGCTGCAGAAGAGAATGACCTGAAGAAGGTCACTATACTCTTTGTGCCAGCAACAGCGTGCAGCTTTGTCATATTTTCAAAAGCTGTTGGTTACTGTCTATTCATAACGTCACACTTAACTCTGTTAGCTACAAGTCTGGCCTCTGCAGTCAGTCCAGAGGAGGCCGTCAGCATATATATGCTCTTTATAAGTTTCTGCCCCGCTTTCCTAAATTCCCAGGAGTAAGTCTTACAGACTCATTTACATAATGGAATAGAACAGACTCATTGGGGATTGTGACTCTGCTGAAATATGCTCCAAATTTCAATTTCATAAAACACATTGTCATGGCTCAGCAGGCTGTGTCTCCATACTCAGATACTACTCTGTCACACAGAATTTATCATTCTTACGCCCCCCTTTATTTGTAGGATTGTAAGGAGTAGCAAATTAGAGGGAGAGAATGAGCAAAGGAAATATGAGAACATGAAGGAGATGGAAATAGTAAAAAAGGTGGAATTGAATTGGGAAAAGATGACAGCAGTAGTAACCAGTAATAGTTAAGGTCAGGAAAAAAAAAGGAAAAACAAACGTGGGTGAGTGCAACACTGGGAGATCAATGGAACAGAATGGAAATTTATAATTGTAGGTTAGGTGCCAAATGTACAGTCTATTACCCACAGATGGTTCTTTTCACTGGGGGATATTTGGAACAGTACAGTGAATGATTATTACCTCATGGGTGGAAGACCATTGTGGCCAAACTTCGTACCAAATTTATTGACCATTAAAGGTGTTGATTAAATTATCTAGATGGACTAGATCAGAGAGCTAAATACACAAAAGGTGTTTTACTTATATCGATTCAGGGATATCTCTGCATAATTGCATGCAAATATCTTTCAAATCCAGCCTGACATATGTTCCTTTGAAAACTTTGTGTTCTTGACTTGAGTTTGAAATTGAGTTTGTTTATTTATTTATTTTTTAACAAATGCTTGCAGTAATTGCAGCAGGTCAGTGTGAATGTTGGAAATTCTTTATTATTAGGAATAACCCCTTGAGATGAACCATCTCGTTTTCAAGGTTGTCCTCAAGGAATGAACATGCTGACATATACAAATTGTGTGCATAGAAGAAAAGAAAGCAGCCAAAGCCTGGTTCAGTTTATTCCTCCTGTGCAATACACCTCCATAGTTGTCCAAAAACAATTCAAAACACATTGATGAGCCACACTGCACTGGGTGACGCCTTCATTATCAAGAACGCAGGCGGCTAATTTGAGAATGTGCATGATCCTGCTGCTGTAAATCATCATTTGCACATCAAAATTGCTACTAAAATTGGCCCAAACAAATGCTCTATTTACTCCTGTTTGAATAACAGTAACAGAATAAATGTATATACAGTGTTCAGACCTATATTTTTAAAAATTTAAAAATGTATTTATTCAATAGAGATGAATGGACTTGGTGCTAACAGTAACAGACACAGCAGGTCAGAAAGTATTGAGAGACAGACTAAGGGATTGTTGGATTTGGATCTCTTCATGCCAGACAGAATATTGCCAGCATTATCATTTACAGCTAATTCTGAAATGAATATGGTCATGTGACCCGACTTGTGATCCTTCTACAGTCCGGCTCTAACCCCTATTCTTGGAGGATTTATGTGAAAAGGCCCTGAGCTCTAATGTCCTGCTGAGTGGACCTTGAACTGCAGGGAGACAGAGGCTATCAATTATTTAAGTGAGATATGGGTTATCTATTATTGCTGTGCACAGAAAAGAGTGTTGTACTTTCATCACAGCAGACAGTTGGTGAGAATGTTCCTCATTAAGCAAGCCCTCCATGAGTGGGTGACAGTGATTAGTGCTGAAGAGGACACATATACTTGATGAGGCTGAAGTGTAGTATTAGCCTGTGTTACATGGAGCGTGTGTTTGCAAGTGGAGCAGAGTACACCAAGAGTTCCTGTGTTCTCTCCTCCTCACAATGGATGCAGCAGAGTGTAAAATCTCTGGATTATGAAGAGCCTGACCCAGGGACATGCACACATGCACACACACACACACCATTACACACATGCTCCACTCACCCCATTTATGTAAAACTCTGCTATGCCTGTGCACCTGCGCTATACACACACAACATAATGATCATGGGTATTGCAGGTATTGCAGTGTTACTATTATGGGAAGCTGCTGCTGCCCCTAAGCTCCTCTCCTCCCTTCTGCTCTCCTCTCATCCTCTCATATATCAACTCCCCTAAGCAGTGGTGAGCTGGGCCCTGAGGCGAGCTCTCTTCCAGCCAATGACGCTATTAGATGGTCCATTTTGTCATCACAGCCCAATGGAATTATAGCCATGTTCCTGTCTGGATAAATATTGGATGTGAGGAAGGAAGCCTTGAAGGAATACACCGTAGTGCACCCCTCTCTGCCACCCTTGCCCATTATCTCTGTTTTCCTCTTGTGAGCTCTAAATGTGAATGTATGACATGCATTCTATTACATGTGATATCATGGTGTAGATCGATGATATGAGATGACAGTTGAGGTGGTTTGAGTGGGCCCTTGAGTTGTAATAAGCCAGCAGGTAATGGGACACAAACACGTTTCTACACAGCCTCTTGTAATGGGCTATATGGCTTAGATTAATGGACCTGTCATTGCTTGCTCTGAACATATGGTCCACATTTACCTGAGGAACATTTATTGAATTCTGGTGCATATACTGTACAGTTCTAACAAATCTATTTTCCAGCAGCTAAGCAACAAAAAAAAAACTCAAGCAGGTGTTTTCGGTTTTGTTTTATAATTTCCTGCTGATGTGTGAAAGCAGTTAATTAACACTAAACATCTTGTTTTATCCTGACTAATCTTTAAAGTTTGCATCTTGTCCTACTTCACTCAGACTGTTATTATTATTATTCATTATTATATGCTGAACTAAGGCATGCACTATTTTTGACCAGTGGTAACGCCCTGCCCCCCTTTAGTTACGGTTGCTATGACATTCAGCCTTTCCACTCTCCCTTTGCAAATATGCAGTTTACATGATGACATGGTAAACATTTTTTTAAATAAAAGGTCCTTGATTTCAATAGTTGACTTTTTAGTGACTCGTATAACAATGAAAACCATAGAAAAGGGTCTCCATATGCGTCCGATGGCTATTCTAATCAGCATGTGAAATGATGCAAAAGAAGCTGTAAGGGTTCTTTATTATAACATATCTTCACCAGGCGATGATCCCTGTGTAAGACATACAAATAAAGAAGAAGCATTGTTCTTGTATTGCAGAGCCGAGTAGTTACAGTATTAAGAAACACATAGGAAAGAAGCTGCAGGTCTACTGCAGAAATACTGAAAGATACTGAGAGAAGCAACACAAAGGTTAGATTTATGCTTCATTGTATTTTCAAACAATATGTTTCACTTTCACATGAGAAAGGACAGAGCAGGACAGAGCTGCTAACGCTGTCCTAATAGCATCTGTTAGCTACCACAAAGAATCTATGCCAGATAGTATACCAAAGTTACTACCTTACTAATGTCAGCCAGTGATGTTAACATTAGGGGTTTTCATTAGAGCTGATAAAGTGTTTAATGTGTTTCATGTTTATTCCATTCCTTAGAAGTTTGCTCTTATATTTTCAGTTTTGGAAAAGTAATTAAAAAACCCCACAACCTTTTTAAACTCTTTCAATAGCGGGTATAGAGCCCCATGCACACAGCTTTAACATCATTAGAAATCAAAAGCTTGAGAAGCCTATATTGCCTAGTTGCTCAGCTTTGATTGGACAATTGCTGGGCTTCAGCAAACGGTCTGTTAGTCTTATAATTCTGAAATGTTAACTTTGTATTCATGGCTGTTTGTGCTTTCAGTGTTTTTGTATAGCAGTAGATTCTCTACCTAGGCTGACAAGTTTATGGTGGTCATGAATACACTCTTTTAGGTGCCTATCTTTTAGGGACCTTGAATGCTTGACTCGATCATGATAACATTCTCTAAGCTATCATTATAATTCAGTGTAAACTTGATGCTTTTCCCTGCAGTAGGCCTACTAGCAGTGTGGGCGCTGCTCTGTTCTGTTCTCCTCTGCTTGCACAAGCTCTCGTTCTCTCCATGATACAGAGCTGCAGCTTATTCTGGCAACAGCAATCAGATTAATAAGTAAACAAGCTAGTAATTGTCCTCAATGAAATATTCAAATGATACGGCTGTTTACTAAAAGGATACTCATCTTGGAATTTCAAGCATTAACCACCCATGATGATATGACATGTCATTACAATTACCATCTCTCTCCCTCTCTGACTCCCTCTCTCTCTCTCACCTCATCGCCCCTTTGCATGTGAGTGCACTCTTAGGTCGTGTGTGCAACATGCACATACTTTCCCTTCAGTTGTGGTGTATTTTAGAATAATGTACTGCAGAAAACGGATACACAGCTTAATTCTGATCAAATGTATACACCAAGTGTGCTTTGCAAAATATAGTGCCATCTCTGTTGTTCAACCGAAACCTACATCTATGTATATGCCACTGCATGCATTAGAACTCTGTGTTAATCCTTTCATCTTGCAGTGTATGTGTGTATAAGTGCCCATGTATGCTTGTGTGCCTCTGTGATCTTGCTTTCTGTCTAAGCGCAGCATTGCAGAGCACAAGCTGCATACTAACCCAATCATTAAGACATAAATGAGAACATCAGAATCTATCTGCAGTCTCGCACACAGCAGTCCCGAGAGAGAGGCAGAGGGAGGGAGAGAGGTGGGGGGAGGGCTGACCAAATTATCTTCAGTCTCTCCTTCCTCCTCTTCTAATGTTTGCATCTCCCCATTTCTCTCTTGCTCTCCCACTTCCTTTCTTTCTCTGACAGATAGATGCACAGGGGCGGAATGTGGCCTGGTTGAATATATCATACTTTCTGCCTGTAGTTTTTAGTCTAATTGGGAGCAGCAAAGCGGCTATGTCTCAGGCTTGGCCCAGACGATGTGACCCCATCGGATTCTACCATTCCCTTCTAATTTTGTCCTGCATTTCAAACATTGGCCAATCCTGGCCCACTTTCCCCTCCATATGTGTGATAAAAAAGAGAACTTCAGAGAGAACATGAAAAGATGGAAATCTGTGATAGAGAGGGAGCTGGGCAAAACTGATGGAGACGAAACGCTAGCAGTATGCTTCAGTATAGTGCTGTTGTTAGAAAAGGTCAAAAATGTAGTCTCTGTGTACAAGTGAGTGAGTCAATAGGTGTGTGCTTTGGATGATGATGGATGTGTGAGAGAGAAGAGATGCCTCACCAACCAGAGAAACTAGTAAAAATTAGAATGTGAGGAAAGGTAGGCAGAGTGACAGGAAAAGAAGGAAGGAACGATTGAGGGGGTTGTGACTGAGGTTAATGATTTATCGAGGTCAAAGCAGGCTCTGCTGACCTCTCTGGCTCTATGGAGACCCTGCAGCACTGGGAGTGATTCCCACAGGGACCATGGCATTTTCCTCTGTGGGAATGGAAAGCTTGATCAGCGCTATGCTTTGTAAGCTCCAGGTTATATGATGATTCAAACTGCAACAGCTGCAGAGCAAAGAGCTTGAGTTCACTGCAATGACCCATTCCACATAGTGTCCGTGCATGCATGTGTGTGTACCTACTGTATATCTGTGTGTGCATATGCATACATAAATACATAAACATAGAGCATTGCCCTTGAGTTTGCTCCTTCTTTGTGGGATAATCATTTTAGAAATTAATCTTCTCAGAAGCATTGCTGACAAAGCATGTTTTGCTTGACCTGAGCTGTTCCAAAAATACCCTAAATAAACACATACTTTTCCCGCCCCTTTTACCAACCCGGAAATATTGAGAAATATTAGTAGAGCAGCATCCCAGACACAAGCATGGCAGCTTCTCACTTTACCTTTGATCACAAAATGTTTCCCATATACTGTCATACACACCTCTCCATAGCGTTTCTGTAGAAAGCAACACCAAATGACTGAACTTACAAAGCATTTCAAGCGTGTATATCAATGTAAGACTGGTGGTCCAAATGCATCATCCTCTGTTTGGATACAAGACTAAGAAAAACATTTTTTTTCAAGACATATGTGCATATCATCCTTATTCCAGCCATGCTTCTGCTGTGTTCATGTGTAGTTTCATTTTTGAAACCAGAGTCACTTTAAAGGTCCAATGTGTAGGATTTAGTGGCATCTAGTGGGGTAGTTGCAGATTGCAACTCCCTTGGTTATATAGTGGGCGACAAACTTGAACGGCCCTAACTAGAACCAGTGTTTCATTTGTCCGTTTTGGGCTACTGTAGAAACATGACATGGCGGTTAAACATGGCGGACTCTATGGGAGGCGACCTGCAGTGTCAGTAGAAAAAAATGCTCATTTATGTGACAGCTGCATCTGGCATTCACGCAGCGTTTACACAGAGAGCGTGTCAGCTGTCCTTCAGCTGGTTCACTTCCAGAAATTCTCTCACAAATAAATAAAAGATTTATACACTGCTTTTACTTTGAAAAGGAAGTTTAAACTGTATTGAAATATGTGGATATGACCAACAGATCCTTTCTGTATTTCAGTATTTTTATACACAGCCAATAGGCACAGTCACTGTGAATACTGAGTGCACCATAGTAGCCTATAATCTGATATGAGGGGTGGAATCGATAGCTATCAAATGATATGGTGCATTCATGGTTAATTTGATTTTTGCTATCTCTACCACCTTTAATTAAAGGTTGCTTTCAAGGTCACATTATTTAACTCAACTCAATGGCACCTCCATCATATTCAGTCAAATTTCTTTAAATACAACATGCACTCATTGAATTGCACAGGTTTGTCCTTTGTGTTTGTCATGTAACTAGCAACAAAGATGATGTTGATTCCATCATTTCTGTCAGAAATCATCACACTCTGCTATGTCCCTTGCAAGATGTAAATCTGCATCTGCACAATCCCTCTGGGATGACATTTTCAATAGCACATAATGTTCATTTTGAAATGCATGGAAGTGGGTTAGTGCAGCAATGAGTTTAAAGTGTCAGTGGCAAGTAAACAACTTGTTTAAATTTCGTGATAAATAAATGTCAGGCTGATCAAATATAATCAGAAAATTATTCCTTGACAATTTCATTTGATCAAAGTGAAATCATATAATTTGGGTAATTGGTTCTAACACTTCAGTTTTTAATTTAATTGCATTTGATTTGATTCAACATTTAATATGAGAACACGAATTAAGTCAGTGTCAAATTTATCATACCACCCAAGGCTAAGGCATTTCTCAGCAATTTTACTTCAACTACTATATTATATTTACTTGAAATTAGGTTATATGCGTGATCACTCACTTACTAACTCACTCACAGTTAATTTAATTTCCGCTGGATTCTCTTAGAAGTCAAACATCTTGTCAGTGGAGCTGGCCTCTACACAGTGTGTGTATGTGTGTGTGTGCGTGTATGTGTATGTGGGCATGCAGTGTACTTTAGCACCTGCCTTGGGTTCACAGCTGACTATTGCTGGACCAGCCCAGACAAGACCTCCATTATCAATACCTCTGATAGCTGTTCATCTGATAATTAAACGGCTTATAGTGCTGATTTTCTGCTGTATACCAAGAGATTGTGCACAAATGTGTGCGTCTTTATATGTACTTTTACTTTTGTATGGCTGTTCAAAAAGCATACATTTTTTGTTTTTGTATTTCACATGTTTCAGGCTTTATATTGACAGCACCTTGAATTCATGTAAAACTAAATCTGCTCACACTCAGAAATAATCGAGTTAACTCATAATACAATTTATCTCATTCTAAAACAGTTTTTAAGGACATTATGTGCAATACTGTTCCACTTCCATACTAATATTGACTAATAGTGTGCATAAACGTTGGAGCCATTTGATAAGTGAATATACAGAACATAATTCACACAGTAATTATATTTCTATATATTTGGCAAAACTGTTAAGCGTGTATATCAGGAGGTCATTTATAACATTACAGACAAAATGTTATAGAAAACTTATTTATATGAATCTAGTATTCTTTATTACATTAATTCCCGTCAGAATAATTTTATCAGCTTAAATGTAATTTGGGACACCGGGTGAGAGGGTGACTTTTAAAGGTCATATTAGTAATGTTGGAATGGGAGTAAAGACAACACTCTTACATTTTGAAATAGAGAGAATAGTGAGAAATATACTGAGCTGCAACTAACAGAGATGCTTATTTTTCTTTGTTTCCCTGGCACAAAAGGGTGATGTATTTGCCATCCCCGCTATCAAGCTGTTTGATATTTTTAAATCATGATCTTACCCTAGATTTCCCCATTCCTGTTTGAAATTTGTTATAATTGTAATTTGCTGGTGCTTATTGGCACTTTTTCAAGTAGAGGTACATAAGATCCAAGTAAGAGGTTGACTTTGAAGATAGAATCTGTTTTCAAATTACAGGTGCATTAAGGTACCAGAGGCAAAATAATGCTATACAGAATGTTCACTTCACATAAAGTAATCAGTAACTTTGATATAAATAATTTATTTTTTGGACCCAACAAAAATCCTGTCCTGATAGAAACGTTAATAATGTAAGTCATTCTTAGGCCATGAAGCACTGACTATTTTTTGGGCTACATCTTTTCACTTATGTTTAGGAATTCATGGGTTTTAAACTCCCCAAATGGAAGAGTGCTCTTTTCTGCACTTTCAGGCATGCAGAGCAGACGGCATGTTTGTCTTTCTCAGTCTCTGTTTCTCTGTGTAGCTTTGCAGGTCCAATGGGAGCTGTGTGCTATAATGGGCATATTTAACAGCAGGAGCAGGATATGTTCATTTTTAGATAAAGTGAGGACTTTTATTCACTCTCACTCTGCTTTGACTCGCTGTGTCATGTGACCTCCACACACACACACACACACACACAACACAACATCACACCTACACACCTACACACACACACACCACACACACACACGCGTAAATATTTGAGTTAAAGTAATGAAAAATACTAATGGTCAATGTTATTTGGCTGTGCCTGTACTAGTTGCTATATGTAATTTGTGTCCAAAAGCCCACATACCTGGCACAAAGTCGGTATACAAGCTAGTTTTGTAAGAATGATAAAAAATTAAGTATTTTTCTGCATTTTTAGTATTAACTCGTTAACCAGCAGCAAAATGTTGTATTCTCAGTAAAACAGAACACAGTACCTGCAGAGATAAAGATCATAATGCCAGAGACAATGCGTGCCCCTGTACACAAGTTTCATTAATGCTACCCACGTGTATGTGTGTATTTTGACCACCAAACCAACAATGATAACCTGTTCGGTTCACAGTTTAGTGTCAAATCAACTATTTTTATATATATATATTTATATTTTTTTTTTAGTGAAATTCAAATCAGCAGTAACACACTGGTTTATATATAACATGATTACAATTTAAGCAGACTGTGTTTGACTCGTGCAGACACAGAAGTGATCAACTTCTATCAGAGATCTGTGCACTGCGTCCACAGGATACAGAAAGACCAAACACGTCGGCACATGCTCATGCTGGTTGACATGAACACCGACACGAAGCAGGAGGACTTCAGTGAGGATTTGCTGTATTTTGGAGTGAGTTAGACACTGACTATTAAGGGCAGAATTTAGCTTTCATTTAAATTTTAGAGCCATCATCATTACAAATTGTGGGAGTGACACATTTCCGTGATCCTCCGTTCCTTTCTGTGTTTATGTGCTTGTCTACATATCATTAACAGTGCTGTAGAGTAATGGCCATGAGTTCTTGTAAGTCTTGTGGGCACTGAATTTACTTTACTTGTTCATTACCTGTCCCTCTACCTTCTTTCCATGGCACTCACCTTTACATTAGCTTTAATTAAAAGATGCAGCTTTTTCCCATTCTGTGCTGCTTTGAAGAAAGCTTTGATTCCCCTCCCCCAATCAAATGCAGAGATAAACTTCAGTGACACCCTTTGTAGATTCCTGCCTCCTTTCTCTCTGACTTCAATCTTTCATGCCTATGCCTGATGAACATGGATTGACTGATTCTCTTTTTATGAAGATGCAAATCTTCAAAAAAAGCATGCAAAAAAAAAGCATGCAAAAACATCTGAGGGAAATTACTAAAGGAAAGGTTTGCACAAATATGCATGTTTATATTTGTATATGCATATATAAAATAGAATATGTACAGTTTTAATCAATTTACTGCAGCGTGGATTTCACATCTCTAAACTGTACATAGTAACGCTGCGAAAGATACACGCTGTGCCCATTTGATTTATGTGCCTTTAAAGCAAAAAGGTGTTCAATTGAAAAACAACAAGGCCAATTTAGGACATGAACTCAATATTGAGCGGCCTGACATGGCTGGCCTGGCTGGGTCAGTGGCACTCATGGGAAGAAAAAACCCCCGACAACAAGCTACTGACAACTGTGACTTATTAATACTGTAAAAACCTGCTGACACCACCGTCCCTCCTTGTCTGTCTCTAACTCTTTCTCTTATTCACTTTTGTTCTTCGCCCCTGTGTGTGTGTGTGTTTGTGTGTGTGCGTTACTTACCTGTAAAAGAGACAGAAAGAGAGCAAGCTAGAGAAATAGCACAGCAAAGTTAGAAAGAGAGCACGGTGTGTGTGTCTGAAGGTGAGTGTGTATGTCTGTTATGTCTCTGCTGGCAACCTTGCACCAGCCCCCCCTTCCAGGCCATTTTTTATCCAACTGCTGCAGTACACACTGCAGAGGGAGACAGGGGTGGTGGAGTGGGGGTAAGGTGAGATGGTGGGGGGGTGGCATGGATAGCAGCAGGAGAGATAGCAGTTATGTGAAGAGAAAGGCATTTTCTGTGATCCTGTGCGGTTATGGTGAACAGTTGTCTGTTGCTGGGATTACTTACATTATTTAGAAGCTTTGCATGGCTGTGGATGCAGGAATTTGACCCCACAGAGGCAGAGAGAGTTGATAACTGAGCTGCAGGTACACGCGCATGCATACAAGTATGGTCTGGTAGAGCAAACAGCAGGCTGTATGACTGCAGTGGGTGTTGATTCATCACTCTCACTCACAGTAGGCCCATCTTGCTGATAATTATCTTTGTCAAATTAATTATCAGTGTAAGTGTCAGCATGACAGTGCCGATGAATTACATCCAGATAACCTTGATTAATCAACAAAATGAGTTTTAGGGCAAATGTTTTGTGCATGCGGATGTGCTTCCTGTAGGAAATGTCCCCTGTCTTCCTCATCCATCTCCATCCTCACATCCATAACTTTTCACTCTCTACATCTCTGCTTTCTGTATTCTCCTAGAGGAGGTTTTGTTCCTCTTACCTTATCAAGTCTGAAGGTGAGGTTGTCTGGCTACAGTAGGTGGCTTCAGCACATGGTGAGCTATGAATGTAAACTAGCCAGGATGGAGTAGTACAGCATCCACGTGATTCTATTCATGTTTTTCTTTCACTCCATGAGACACGCCATGTATGATGAGATATAGTTTGTAATCTGTTAACTTTAGCTGGGTCAGAAATGACCTCTGTTTTGTTTTTTAGACTCATTCTTTGTTCTTACAGCCTGCGACTCTCATCAGTGGTTAGTGTCTTCAGATTCTGGAAGTTTGTTTGTTTTTTTACTGGAAAAGCTCTAAACAAACCATATTAACTTAGCATATGATAGTATGTCAATATTGTGTTTACAGAGTTTATCACTGGCCCCAAGTGCCTAAAGATAAAATAGACTATAACAGAATAATGTGTGGGAATGTCAGTAATGGATGCAGTGAGTGGATGAATGTCAGACTAGCTGGTGGAGGAGACAGCAGCAGCTCTGCGAGGCTGTACTTGGACACAGCGATGCTTTGAATTAAATGCTAACGTCAACATGCTAACATGCACACTACAGGGGAAAAAATACAGAGCTGCTGAACACACATAATATATTGTTTTGGCAGGTCATACTGACATCTTGTTGAGCAACTCAGAGCTGCTGGGTGCCAAGAGTATATTGGCCAGGAAGGACATAGATAGCCTGTTAATATCAATGTGAAGTGGTCCAGATGTGCAGGGAAGGATCAGATTAGCATTAAACTGTTGGTGTGTCTGGATGAGTGATGATTTCCTAATGGCTTCCCAAGAACAGTCGCCCAAATTAATGAGTGACCATTTCTTCATGTCCTCC
>NW_023340095.1:16204320-16213577 GCF_004916995.1 Morone saxatilis | reverse complement strand
GAGGTCCTCAGGTTGTGGAGGACATGATGTAGAGCAGGGGGGAGGGGTGGAGTAGGTGGGTGTGAATTGAGGTGGTGAGGAGCAGACAAGGGGTCTGTAAGGAGTAAGGTGTAATAGAATATTGTGGCATTATATTTTTGCATTTCAAAAAGTATACAGATTGTATATAGAGCTGGAGAGTGAACTGTCAGTATCAGCTATATCTTTTAAACTGGTTTATTTAAACATTTCAAAAGTAAACTCTCATCTCGCTTTGACCACTGGAGGTTTTGCAAGCGAGTTGCAAGTTTCCCAACTGACTTTTGCAGCGACAACAAGCAACTCTGTGTGATGATAGCTCAAAGCAAACAGACACATTTTCAGATAAACTGGGAGCCCCAGTTTCTCTAATTTTCACTAAGACCCTCTCTTAGCTGCTGATATGGGTCTTTATATAGTCTATGAGTTGTTGTTGTCATCTCCAAGATTTTTTTCACAGTGCCTAGAGCACATCTATTTATATCCACTGTGTCCACTGACAATGATTGCTGGTTATTTTTTCTTTCTCTTTTAAGATTGAATATTTGAGAGATAGAACCAGGTCTTTAAATAAAACAGTCTTATATTAGAGAGCTTTATTGCTTTGACTAAGACAAATGGTATTTTGGTGTTAATGAAGAGCTCTGAACTCAAAACTTCCTTCATGCTTACCTGTTACATCTTAATACATTTAGGATAAAGCCTATTACACAGCATTAATTTCAGCACAACAACACAGTCACATCATAGTCACTGCATCCATGGTCCAAAATTCTTTGTTTAAGAGAAATACTCAGTCATCTCAGTCATTTATTTATTCCAGTTGACTGAACTTACCATTTTTTTTATCTGTGTTTATTAATATTAACACGTTCTGCATAGATGTTTCACATTTAAAGTCTCTGAGCAACTCAAATGGGATAATCCTTCCCTTCCCTGGTTTTGGTTTTATTGATAGTAGCTTAACAACGATAGAAAAGAAAAACCGTCAAAGTAGAAGTGATTGTAAGTATTAATGAGTGAGAAGAGCAGTTCTGTTTAGAAGAGAAACTCAGCTAGTAGTTCAGGCTTTTAATTCAGACTCCGCCATTATTTGAAAATAAATTTATTTTTTTTCTCTCAGAATTTACGGTAAAAGCATCACTAGCAAATCAAACCATCTGAGAGTGTATCGCAGTCACACCCTCAGCAGGAAAGATGATACAATGACAGGAGTTAAAACAGCAAAGTCGAATGGGAGATGTAAAAGGAAGTGAAAGGTGACAGAAAAAGGAAAATAAAAACTTGAAAGCCAGCTGGCTGACCTCTAACTCACTGAGTCGGTGATTGAGAAGAAGGCAGTATTTTATTCCCTCCCCAAGGGGGTTAAGAGAACACAGCAGATTGGAAAAAAGTTATATAAAGGAGAGAAAGAGTCCATCCTACCACTATTTCTATCATGACACCGCTCTCCACTATTTCTCTCTCTCGCTGTCTCTATCTCCCTCTGTGAGATTTGACAGCAGGATGATAAACTACGTACCAGTCATGTGTCTACAGTAGACTGATGATTGAGGGAGTGAAGATCTTGTATGCAGCAGCAGCAGTGGGCTTCACTAACTAGGACTGAGTGCAAAAGGACATGACTGCATGGCAAAGGGCCAAAAACAGCAGTAGTTTCTCGCCACATCTGTTGCATTTCAGACAGATGTTCTGCAGACTGGCAGGCTCAGAGGGCACACTTGCCCTTTTTTGTTCTAGTCGCTTGGTGTATGTGTCACCTAGCTCTAACCTTTCTGTAGTTCTTTGTCTTTGCAGATAAGCAGTACTATCAGTGTATGAAATACCTGCTGGCCATCAGGGGGTCCCCCCTACCTAGTGCTCCACTGTTGCACAGACGCAATATACAAGGCAATCAACTAGGCTATACATGCTTTGCACTACACACACTACCAAAGCTAATATTGTTAACAATAAGGCCACAACTACACAACCACACAACAACTATGCCCTTTAACAGAATCCACACAGCACACTTGCCTCTGTCTCTCTAACCTGACACGCCCACACGCCCACAACCTAAACCCGACACAAGCATACTTGTGTGTCACTGTACAATTTTTTAACTTATGCACACCAGGTTTATCACAATTCAGACACAGCAAACATAGGCTAGAGTTCAAAACATATTCTGTTTACCTGCTCATTGTCCTTCCAGCCGGTCACTTATGCTAGCATCTCTTTCTGTTCTGGGGAGTGGAGTGAACAACGTTAGCTCCTGGTGTTTCCACTATGTTTTCATTGTCACTCTGATTCAGCCTTTTAGAAGTGAAGTTAGCAAGTAATGAACTTTGCTTTCTCTTTGACATGTTTTTCCGACTTGATGCGTACTGAGTCTGTGTTTTTAACCAAGTTGAGTGTAACCATAATGTCGAGGCAGAAAAAAAAAATGCATTTCAGGCATTTCAACCCTAACCCATTTGCAACAGTGCTCATGGAAGAAGGCTTTACTAGAAACAACCTGGTATTTATTGGCAATTTTTGACAATGTGTGAATCAATATTTTGCAATTTGAATAATGAATACTGGAAATAGATTATCAAAGACATTGGTGACAAATACATTTTTAAAGGTTTCCCTCCAAAAATGGTGCAGTTGAGGCATTCAGGGGGTCTCAAGTGTAACACCTTGATTACTATACACTATTATTATATAAATAAATATGAAACGGATAAAAAAAATGATACTCAGGTGAAAGCCAAGGAGCTGCTTCAGGCAATGTTTAAAGATAATCTCTTCAGTTGTGATGTTATTGATTATTCAGCTTTTGATTTTTTGATTTGTGTCTGAGCCTCAGTGCAAATGACCAGACAGACCTTGGCTTTAACACAGTTTTCTGAGATTCTGCTGTGTAGGGGAAATGTCTGATACCAAAACACTTGACACTACTGACGCTTATTGCCAATGACATTGTTAGTGTAATGTGATACGTTGCAGAATTTGGCTCAGTTTGTCTTTATCTCCGCATACTGACAGCTACAGGATGAGCAGCACCGGGAACAGGAGGACATAAAAATGGAAAATGTGTTGCACAAGCAAAATGCAAAAGACAACCGTGTACTCACACTCACACACACACGTGGACACTTATATTCACACATACACAGAAACCCGGTAATGATTCAGAAATATAAATATGTGTGTGTACAATACATAATTTAGGTCATGTGACCACATTTTAATTAGTGACATTCACACAGTAATAGATTAGAGAGAAGGACAGTGTGTGTGGGTGTGAGTGTGTGAGTGTGTATTGGGTGTTCTCAGTAACCAACCTTATCTTAGACTGGAAATCTAATTATTAGCACACAGCAATTTACAGTACAGCATCTGTGTGCATGTGTGCAGAATGTCTGCATGTGCACGTGTTCAGTCATGCATCGCATACTTGTCTCACTCTACAATATGCATGACAGATGATTCAGCCCAGCAGTAAGGATGTTTTTTTGAATCAATATTTATATAATGATATAATAATATAATACATTTCAGAAAATGACACCTCACAGTGGCCATCACAAGCACAAAGGATATTTGAGTACCAGACAATAGGTAATTGTCTCAGTAAAGACGACTGTTAAACTTCTCTTTGTTATTCTAGCAACATTTTAAACTACAGTAATGTTCCCCAACTCAAAATATGGGTAATTTACATGAATCAATGACAGACAATTTCTAAGAATAGTTTCCTATTTTGCATTATTTTTTTCCTCATTTAAATAAATTATTTCCTTCTTTTTTGCTTATTTATATGCAGGCTAAGTTGTAAAATGAAAGACAAATGTATCATAATGCCATATTACAGAGCAGTCAAGGACAACTAACATATTTGCATGGAAGAAAAAGAGGAGGATTAAGTGTGCCACGCAAAAAGAAGAACGTTAGCAACTCCATTTTGCATTAAAGAAATCCATTCAGAAAGCAAGCTTTTATATATTGTACATCCATGCTGTCTTTTGTGTTTTTTTATTACATTTTTTGCACTTGTGTATATTTCTTCTTTGATGTGTTCAGGGATTTTATTGGTATTAATGTGCGTCATTGAGAAAATATATATTCATACACACACTGTCTTGCTCCCTTCTCTCTCTAGCACACACACATATGCACACACACATACATGCATAACTAAAATAGGAACATGTAAATATCTTTGGAGGAGTGATACGATCTATGGTTTAGTGCACTGTTTAAGGTGCGATGATTAGCTCACAGCAGGTGCTAGCTTGCCTCACAGCCCCTGGAGTGTTTCACAGGAAATACCAACTAATTGCTGCAGGTGATAACACCACAAAATGAGGCGACCACCTTATCGCATGAGAAAAGAAAAATAAGGTGCTAAGTAAATCATTCGTCCCCACTTGTGCACTTGTGGAGTTGAGAAAATGGGTAAGAAAATGTTACCAAATGTTACCAAATTACCGCACACAAACATCAACATTACGTAATGTAGGCCCTGTTTTGATATTATTTGATATTATTATTATTTGATATTGGTAACCTGACGACACTTCAATATATAAGCCTGTTTTTGTGCTGTGTTTACAAACATTACTGACGTAAGCAAGTCTAACAGCATCAGATACCATTAATAACTTGATTGTTGTCTACTGTTTATATTGTATTTAAAGAGCTGTCAATCAACACTTTGTAATTTACATTTAGTTCCTTTCAAGGTATAATACTTTTTTATTATATGTCACCCCTTTTTTAAAGATTAGTTCTGGCCTGCGTATTTTTTCAGCAATAGCCATTCATTGTATGTGCACAGTGTAAATGTCTCTCTTTATAATTTTATTTTTACTAACCTTTCCCATGTAGGTATAAAATTGCATATTCATGGGGGTTTATGAGAAACCAATGCAGGGCACATACTGAACTTTTTGTTCAATTCTGGAATAAAATCAGTATTACTTTGTCGGATGATAGTGTTGATTTTTGCACAGCTGTCATGTTTGATTCTGTGGATTGTAATTAATTATTAGACTGTATATATATATATATATATATAATACTAAATAACTTAAATGTATATATATGTATTAATGTGAGAGTGAGGACTTTGAGATCTTTTGTCACCGATGTGATTTTTGGTGGTGGGTGTACATGTTTACAGTAGGATTACAGTATAGATTGTGACTTTAAACACTTGTAAAACAAGCTGCAGGTCCTCTGGTGTTTTATATTTTACCCCGGCTCTATGTATTCCACCATTTGAAGATCATTGCATATAAAAACAGGATTTATCCAGTCCACAGTGATTCTGAAGGGGAGGTTGGGTAATACTGTATGTTGTCTGACCATCTGATGACTTCCCAGCAACGGCCACATACATTAACCAGTGGTTATTAGGATCACCAGGATATCTGCTCAGTCCTGTGTGAATCAATAGCTGTACAGGTCATGGATGGTGCATTTACTGTACATGTGAGAGTGTGCATGTGTGTATGCGTACTATCCAACGCAACCCTCCTTAACCCATCAATATCCTCTCTCTGCACCCCCTCCATCTTTCTCTCGCTTTCTCCCCTGCCCTCACCTCTCTGTCTCCCACCTAGATGGTGTATAAGCCGTGGCTGTGTTCTCAGTACTTCCAGACCACCCAGATGCACTGCAGTAAGCGAATCCCCTGTGGTCAGTACTGCCTGGAGGTGCAGCAGCGGTGCCCCTTCGTCCTGCCCGACAATGATGATCTCATTCATGGAGGCAGCCCCAGTTTTATATGCACAGGTATAAGAAATCATCTTACAATTCATTCTTCTTTTTGTTTGTATGTCCTGTGTTTGTTTTCCTAGGCATTGGCCTACATATAGCTGCCTAGTGTAACTAACTTTGACTGGGTAGTTGGGCAGGAGTGCTTTGTTGACTATTTGAGTGTTAAAAGAGCATCACTTCCCCAAATCCCTGGATTCGAAAGCTACCACTAACAAGCTTCTTTACCCACCTCATGTACTGTGTAGATCATGCTCCTGCCTTAAGTGACTTACTGTACAATGAGTGAACAAATAGTGAGCACATACAGTAGGGAGCGTAGCGTCATGCTCAATGATACTTCAATAGGACACAACATCTCTGATGGACACACAGTGAACACTTGTGACTTTACAGTTACAGGATGTTCTGCCTAATCACTGGACTAACAGGGTGATACACCAACGAAAGAAGAGAGAAATTGTTCCCAATTATTCACAGCACCAAGAGGCAGCTGCACAGTGGAGCACTGTGACAGAAAGTCTGCTCGGTCTCTACTGAACAGCATATAGCACTCTGTGGGTCAGTGTTGGTTAGGGAATGCAATGCTTACTTTCAACCCGACACACAAACACCCACACACGCATACAAATCTGAATCCTAAAAAAATGGTTAACCTTGTCTCCATGTACATGTAAGTTGAGACACCCACAGTATTACTGTGTGAGCAGATTTTTGTCCCAGAAACATGATTAAAAGAAAGACAAACACTTAACTCACATGTTAATGCTGCCATCTGGTGGTCATGTTGAACATCAGGTTACAGTCATGTACAGTATGACAGAAGAAATTCAATGTAAAGTTTGTGTTTGTTATTTGTGTTAAAAAAATGTATGTATTTATGAAGAATATTAAATAAGGCTGCTTTTATCACTCTTTGAATTTGACATTAAAGGTTTAGGCTGGCAATATTCTATAGTTTTGTAGCCGAACCATTCGCTCCATCTGAAGAAATCTTTAAAAATGCATCACATATTGATACTTTTACATTTAAAAATCATTTTCTAAAACAGCTGGGTGCTGTAGTTCTTGGCAGGAGTAAATGGTACATTTGTTGGAGTTTTCAGCTGTAGATCAATACACTAGTGAGTGTTAGCAGCAGCAGTATGTAACTGTATGTGAAAGTCAAAATAAACTACAGTGCCTGTGTTCATCTTAATAAAGGAACGTGTCATCCAGTGCAATGGTGTAGTTTAGTGATGCATTTTTAATTGTTTTTGGACAATTGCAGGTGAGGTCAAAGGCGTAAGAGTAAATATCAGGCTTTGACGACAAAGATACTTGTTAGTAGGATCACGAATAGGTTCAGTGTGTAGAATTTAATGGCATCCATTCATCATGCATCCATGGTGGTTCTACATGGATGGCGGACTCCACAGAAGGCGACCTGTGGTGTCTGTAGATAAAAAAAAGGCCTTCCTGTATTCAGGTAAATATACACTAATGAAAAAATTGTTATGAATAATATATTCCAGTTCTGCCAATAGATCCTCCTAAATGTTACACACTGGACCTTTAATTGGTTTTAATCTTCTTCATGGTTTTTCTAAATAAAAAAGAAAAATACAAAATATTGTTTTTGGCACTTTTATATCAATAACTTTGCAAACATGGTCACTCTAAATGCATATTTTTCAGAAACATGCAGTAATTACATGGTTCCTCTTGTCACAGTTAAGCTGTTGACAGTCAAACTGTGCTGAGTGGGCGCACACTTCTTCAACTTTCTATCCTCACAGTAGCATGCACACAGGCCGTGACCAACCCTGTTTGCTTATAATGTCAGTGAAGACAGTGTCAGACAGCTGTTTGTGATTTCAGTCCTTGTGTCGATGAAGCATACTTTGATAGGCTACATAATGCTTTTGTTGCAATGTTAAATGTATCTTTAGTATGTACTGTACTTTGTGTTTCCATGTTTCTTGTTTGTTGCTTTACATTTTTGGTATTTTGGTAGTCTCCATACATAAAAACCACTTGTGTATTGTGTCTAAAGGCTTAGTCACAAACTCAGTTGTTTTTAGTCATTTAATCAAATTGCTGAGCAGAACAGAAAAGAGAGAAGTCAGAGTCAGCCTTTTTCTAATTACTATAATCCCAAAGAGTTACCTGAAAACTTCTTTTGTGTTGTTAACTCAGTTAGGATTTGTTATGTATGACTTGCAGTGTTTCCTGTATTTGCAAAGGGTGTCTTTATACCGTGCATGTTTTTCTTGTGGTTTTTTGTTTTTCATTTTATTGTATTTTCTTACATTGCAGTGCTCTGAGCTGTCTTGGCTGCGGTGCTTTTCAACCATAATTTCAACTTGAACAAGTTCATAGAAATTCCTTCTCACTGAAGACTGTTGTTGTTATTGTCTTTTATATCTTTTGATTCTCAAAGCAGTGCTTGTGGGGGAAGCAGGACAAGCAGCAATACTCTTTTACTGACAGGAAGCAAGTACAGGATTTAAAAATCTTTAAGGCAACATGTGAGCTGTGAGCTAACTGTTTATATCTCCACCACCACCACCAACCCCCTTCCCCCAAAACAACCCCCAGGGCTGCTGGAGGACTATCCATCAGGTGTGGACCCAGATGCAGAGTGCTGTGACGTGCGGTGGGACTTGAAAGTGGACAACCGTTCCCGGGGTACCCTGAAAAGAACTCACCCGCCATGCCAGCACCGTACCTCCCTCAGCTCCTCGGCAGCCTGCAGACTGTGTAACAGCCGGCTCAAACTCTGCCTGCTGGTCCTCGTCCTCCTACACACTGTTGCCAGCCTCACTGCATCCCACAATGCAACAGGACTGGGCCTCCCCGCCATCACGCCTCTGGAGGAGAGCCCTGCCAACGAGGAGTGATAGAGCTGCCAGGAGGAGGTGAGGTTGTTGGGGTGGGGGATTCCCTCACCATGGCAACCGAGTGTGGAAAAATACATCCACAGTTGTGCTAACGGCTGGAGCTGTGTGCCTGTGGACATTCTGCAACGCTTTCTGGCAAATGGGAAATGTGGGACGCTTTGAGACGAAAGACACACAAATCAATCAAAACAAACAAATAAGTAAACAAACAGACATACTAAGGGACTCAACCGGTCCCTTAGATAGAAAGGGGACAATGCCACAGCCTTTGTTGAGTGGGAAGGTCGGCTTCCTCATGGCTGAGTTTCTCTCACTACGCTTTTTTACACTGTGTTCCAATTATTGGTTTCTGTTGCACTGGCTGACTATGGAATAACACAATCATATTCTCTTTCTAATGTTCATCCTTTGTGTTTGTTTCTGGGTCTCTCATACAGGAAGAAAATGTGTTCTCTAAATAAGACAGATAATGTGTAAAAAAAATAATTAGCTGCAAGTGGTGAGCGTGTGATTGTTTGTGTCTCTAGATTTTGCTGTGTGTGTGTGTGCGAGAATGCATGGGCGTGTGTGTGCTTGTGTGCATGTCTTTACGTGTGTGTGTGTGTG
>NW_023340095.1:16198813-16204303 GCF_004916995.1 Morone saxatilis | reverse complement strand
TGTGTGTGTAAGAGAGAGAGATAGGATGAATGTGTTGCTGACATGGACCCTAAAAGTCTACCTAACAGGCTGGTGCAGCGATGATGCCCCCCCCCTCCTCAGATGTCACTTAGCTCTGCCATGCTGGTTTCTTGGCCACAATCCCATTAAGATTTCATTGGGTTTTGAATAGGGTTCGGATGTCCATAATAAGCACTGTGTTTAACACAGGTTTATGGCTTTCCCTCACTTTGTTTTGTGAGATAATATTTCTAGATGTTCCAATGCTATTTTTCCTCATTGATTCGGATACCTGAATTTTGCGTATCGACTGACAGCAAATATCAGTCCGATAGATACACAGTAAATATTTCTTAACTAAGCCTGTATGATTGCTATCTTTGTTGTATGGCCTGGCTTAGGTCAAACCCTTTGTCAGAGTAGGTCATGAATTCACTATCTTCAGAAAAAATGGCAAATGGGGCACTGCTGGGAAGTATAATAATATTTACCTATTAAAACCCTTTTCGAGGATCAAAACATTTCTATAATTAGCAACAGTGAAAAGCTAACACCTGGCTAAACTGTGAAAAAACATGGGGAACAAATGGGATGCATACTTCCAATGTTACCAATGCTCAGTGTCTCGAAGGATATCTTGATTTTATTACAACTTCTTTTCATACTTTTGATGATTCATGATTCCTATCACAGCACTGTAGGCTATTCACTTGCTTTTAGAAAGTGGGACGACAGTGATAAAATGAGATCTCACGGTGAAGAGACACAAGCATTCACTGTTTAAACAAACCTCTGGTTAGTCAACTTAAGACTAAGTGTGCACACATCCTGTGTAATCTGCACGGTGCACTCTTGTTTGGATAATCTGGCTAAACTGATATCTTGTTTTCTTGCCCCAATGAATTTCATTGCGGCAATGTTGTTCAGTAGTTGTTGAGAAAAATTTTATCATAACAAAAGAACTGATGGCCATAACTACAAAAGAAAGATGCAAGCTGTAATAAAGCAGAAGGATCCCTTAAATTTCAGGCAAATACTATGATAGGACCGGGTCATATGAACAAAATAAGAATCAGAATAATTTAAAATCATTACAAATTGACCATAAATGATTCTCGATTGATTATTATATGTTAAATAAACATGGTTTAATGCTAAACTAAAGCATTAACCTTTCTCGTATTGCACTCTGCTGTGTTTTAAATTAACAAAAACTCATTGGAAGTAAACATTGTGACATGAGCAAAATTATTAGGATCGTTACGCTGGTGTAGGTAAATATTTTATTCACTACCATTTAATAATGCTATTAAAGGCACTAGCTCATTTCTTAAGGAGCTACTTGTTAGCAGCTTTGTTAATTAGTGCGCATAAATAAGCACACAGAAGAATTTTATCTCACAGAACAAAACATGAAATTGTGTTAAGCTTGTCTTAACCAAAGATGTGATGTCAGGCATTTTACCAAAACCCCATTCAGATTCTGGTCACTTTTCAGCAACGTTGCTCAGCAAAGTTAACTGACATCAGGATTTTAGCAGTGGATTTTAGCTCCAGATGACGAAGCTTTTCTTATTTTAGAGTTTAAAGATAGAATCCAGTTAAAATAATGTTGTAACATAAAAAAGATGGTTACTGAAGGTTCCTCTGTCTTCTCTGCCTCAAAAGCCTCAGTTATTTTCCTTCTCCCAGCTGGTGGCATTTGATTAATAATCAAATGTGAAAAAAAGTATAATTATAATTCATTTTATTCTATCACCACTACTGCAAATAACTCAATTTACTGTTTGCCCTTGAACCAACGCTGACGTCTATATGAGTGGTGTCATTTTAACCTCAGGCCTTTTTATCCACAGGAAACATGACTTAAGGACTTTTTATTATGATTGGTGAACTGTAATTTCCATGCAGTTATAATGAAGCTAATGTCAACATTTTGCTAGGAAAGGTAGCATGCTACCTGCAGTATAAAGGAAAAAACCCCAAACATTAATATTAGACTGGTTATACAATAATGACATTCTACATCACACCCACAGACACAATTTGTTCAAAATGGTCAGTTTGTTTCTGTTGAAACAAAATGTGTAATCCATTTTCGGGAACTGCATGTTGAGGCTGTCTGAAAGGTTATCACAGTCTCTTTTGTTGATTTTTGTTCCCAGCCCCAATCCACACCACATCTGATCCCAAATCAGCTCCTGTAGCACCCCCACTGTCTTGTACTTTTCTCTTCAAAACATTAAACTAATGTCTCATTGAGTAAAGGGCTTATTAAGATATACAGTACAGACATTACCATCAACATGGTCAGACACACAACATGTACATCCAAATTGTTAGCGGAGAAAAGTTAAAAAAACGTGGCTCAGTTTTTTTTTTTTAACTAGTACACCTGCAGTACAGAGTTGTTCCACTGGCTGTTAGCTGGAGAGCAGTGGAGAGCAGGAACAGAAACAAATCCAGAGAGAGGAGCGCGTCACTGTTTGTGTAAGCACTAATGGCCTAATCTGATAATCGTCTAAGTCAGCTGACACTGTTTATTTTACAAATGTTGACCAGCATGTGAACAGAAAGGAATGGTGTGACCTTAAGGGCTGACTTCTTCTTTTAGTTTTTAGATTTTCTTTGGTCTCTTCGATGAACAAGGCTGTGAGATCAGGTATTTGAAGATAAACAGATGTTGCTGAATGCTTTTTTTTCCACTCTCAAGTACGTTGATTACTTAAATGAGATGTCCAATCCAATATCTGATGTCAATTTTATTATATAACTTACATGGGGATTTAAAATTCATCATTAATCACGCCATGTCTATATAACCAGAATGTTGGCTTCTTTTGACACTTACGCTGTTTAGACCCTGCCCCACTCTAGACTTTACCATTCCTGCTTGCATGAAATACATAACTGCTCATTATCATTCAGCACAGCACACCCATGCCCATCTTGGATGACCGCATCCAGGGATAGAAAAATGCTGCTATTCTATTGGCGAACAGTAGATGGAGATATTTTTATTCTTTTATATTGCTACTGCTGCTGAGGACCTACCACACAAGGACTGTCATATACACAGGATTCAGGAAAGCCAAGTTCTGGAAGACAAGGTGATGGGCTGGCGGGAAAAAGTGTGCTGTTATGTGTGTGTGTGTGTGTAATGTCTGCGTCTGCGTACGTCTGCGTATGCAGAGATGTGTGTTTGTCACTAATTGCTGTGTGTTCTCTGGAGAACTCATTAGCATTGCCATGACCTTGGGGCCTGCAGGACAAATGTGGCAAACCACCACTGTCCTTAGGCCCCACAGGGACCTGCTGCATTAGTGGTCTCATTATTCACTGCAGCCCTAAAGCTGCATGGACTGTAAGATGAAACCATTGTACTGTACAATGTGTAAAAACTGTGTCAGTGCCCCAAGAATCAAAACAGACTAGGATAAGGGGTAGATCTATGTTTTCCCTGCACTTGTCTGATTGAATATTCCCCCAAACCTTGTCTGAAATGATATAGAAGATGTCAGAGGCAGTGCACAGAAGTGGACAATGACCTGAAACTGGTGCCAAAGCAAACTGAATTCAAATCGGATATGACATGCTGTTTTTCATGACCAAACATAGTGGGGCAACAGGAGGAAAACAGGGTCTGTCAGTGTCGTAGAAATGTGCCATGTTAGCCAATATATGGATTGCACCTCATAAGCCTCACACAACCCTCACCTAAAACACATGTAAGGGATCTCTGGAAGACATTTCATTCATCATGTCAGCGGTCATGCTGTGATGTACTGGCCATCACACACCAACTGTTGGACATGTATTCACTTGGTAAACCTGCATTCAAAAGTCATTCAAAGGCCATGTATGCTTTACATGCAGAAATGCATCCTCGCCATGGTTGCATGGGTACGAATGCTGTGCATATGTGTTGTCCTTCATGCCCCTTTCAGACATGCTTGCACCAAGGATGGACATTTTTGTGTGCAAGGTTTCTCCCAAACAATACTAGAATTACATTTGACTGATGTAAATCTCTGATTTGACTTTTATTGGTAATGCAGGCATGCACGCAACAGTTACTCTGCTGTGATAATTCTATTTTTTGTGCGTTTTGGTTTGTCAATTTTTTTACTGCATTATACTGAGAAATTGTGTAGGGTCCTATAGATTCAGTCTAGATCCCCGACAATGGTCTGTAGCAGTCGTAGGGTATGGTCTGTCACATTTCATAACATACCAACCTACAAAAACTAATTTTGTGTTTTACCCCTGCACATATATACTATGTATGCCTCTTGCCCCTAACCCCCTGTGCACCCACCACCAAATGGTATGTACACAAATATTGCCCTCTTTCACTCCCTCTCAGCCTCCCTCTGTTCTCACAATAGTTCCGTTCTCTATCCTGTGGATCTATGCAGAAGCCCCTCCCTTTTTTGGTTGTAAATACGTTCCCTAGTATGCTGAACAATGTATGTCTTTGCGTCCAGGTTTTCTTGTGTATTCTGAGTTGATGTCATGCCGTTACTTCCTTCTTCTTCTTCTTCTAATTCTTTTTTTATTTTTAGCGTCTGAAATCATTGATGTTAAAAGAGAATGTGGTGAGGTTTAACCAATAGACTTGTCCTCAGCTTTGCAACCTTATTGTGAAAGGTTGTGGTTCTGTGTGTGAAAGCGAAAGATTTATGATTATAGAAATGAAAAAGGTTCAAAGTCATATAGAAGTATCATTGCGATTATGATTATTATGATTACTATTATACTACCAGTATATTGTAATATTATAGATGCTTTAGTTCAAGTAACTTCTTTAATTTTTTTACAAACAACTTTGATGAAATGATTTATAAAACAGTCTCACAAGTCATGATCTTTTCGAAAAGTATGAAAACTACTGCTACAATGATTAAAATTGTGTTCTGATGAAAATAAATACAGACATATAATCTGTTTCTCTGTTGTGTTTTTGTATGCTGTGACATTGTTCCAATTAAGATTCAAAGCAGCATTGATAACAATAATGTCTCAACATCCGACAACTGCCAACGATCCCTTATGATGCACTCTGCTGGTGGACAACAAGGGTGTTATGTTCAGCAAAGGTAACGTGTATTATCAGCTGGAACCTTTCAGTATTTAACTTTATGCAACATATGAGGAAATTGTGTAAAAGCTTGTTGGCTGAATGGGCGCCCAGTTAGCTCAGTGGGTAGAGCTGACGACCCATGTACCGAGGCTGAGTCCTTGCTGCAGCGGCCCAGGGTTTGAATCCGACCTGCAGCCCCTTGCTGCGTGTCATCCCCTCTCTCTGCCCCCTTTCTTGTTTATCTTCAGCAGTCACTATAATAAAAAATATACTAAAAAAAAAAGCTTGTTTGCTGAATAATGGGGATGGACAGTTAACTGCTTTACTGATTTTATCTTAACACAACAGCACAGTATTGTAATGAATTTAATCCATTTTGGAATAAGGCTGTAACATAACAAAATGTG
>NW_023340095.1:16187018-16198795 GCF_004916995.1 Morone saxatilis | reverse complement strand
AAGCGCTGTGAATACTTTCCGGATGCAATGTATATGAATTCAAGTAACCAGATATACTTAAATGGCTAAATAGCTTAGTACAAACAAATGTTCCCATGATTAGGTTACTATTACACCTATGCATCATAAACCAAATCAACAAATGAACAGGAAGGTTATATTAAACTAGTTTCAAATACACACAACGGATACAGATACATTATACTAAGACATACATGATTCTTGGGTGTAATAAAGGTCCACTTTGCACTCTGTTCTGCTGTTGTGCCTCTTGCTACTGCTATTTATTACTGACTGCATAGCTCAATGTACTCAATAGCACAGCTGCACACTCTGCCACAAGAGGGCACTTGTATATCAGTCGACAAACTTTCCAACACCATGAGCCCTGCCTCTAATGTAAAGCCTGTGTTAGAGGCTAGAGTTAGTAATGTTGTCTCCAAGCATAAACTGACATGGTGCAATGTAACTGTGACGGGCTTTACAAGCCATAATTCACTCTGGCCCTCTCACAAAGACTCTGCTTTCACCCTGTATATTTACTTGCACATTCTCCTATAGAATGTGCAAGTAAGTATATGTTGTATATATATATATATATATACATATTCTCTCATGTAGAAGTTAAATTTAAAATCAACCTACTCACATATTTATTGTCACTTTCACACATATATACTTGACACTCACATGCATGTATTTTGTCTCATCTTTTCTGGTATCCATTACTTTCACTGACACAGGCAGTTCTTCCTCTAATAGAAAATCACTCACAAACGAGGAAATTCATGAGGCCAAGTGAAAGTGGACCATCTCTTTCCATATTGGCTGTCAGCGCCTATGGAAGAAACTGCGCCAGATGTCATTAGGTTGAGTGACGAAATCATTCAAAAAGAAGGAAATTCTTTTCCAAGAAGACAGTGAGTGTTGCAGCAGCTTTCCATTTTCCATTTTCTTGAATTTCCCTCGGGATAAATAAAGTATCTGTCTATCTATCAATTTTGCGTGCGTTCTTCAGGACAACTTTGACATGGAGAGAGGGGTCGGCTGCTGCTTTGGTTAGCAGGTTGGACCAAAAGGGTTTCCATTAAGGGAATTATGTGTATAGTATTACTGAGGTGACTGAAAAGGGCTAGAAAGCGTTTTGGTGCATCCATCTGCAAGATAAACTGACAGAGGTAGAGTGAGTCTCTGGTAGAGACGCCTGAAAATGGAGGCCAGGGTAATACCTAAAACTGTACGGGGGTGCAATGTCCCTTTTCTTTTTGGAAAGAGGAACACAAAGCTTTGAGAAAACTTTTGTGAGTGTGGTAAGCAGAGGCTGTGGAGGAGAGGATGGAGGAGTATGTAGGGAGTATGTCTTTGCTTAGCGATTGAGGAATGGAGTGCTGGGAGGTATTGGATTAAGGGATGGGGTTGAGGGTCGAGGGATAAAGGGATGAGGGAATGAAGGGGTGTTGGTTATTAGAGAAACATTGGGAAGAGCGGAGGCCATATTGCTGTGTGTAGCTGAAGAAGGGGTAGAGGAATGGATGCTGGGAAGTTATGTGTGTGCATGGGGCTTCTGTGAAGCTTGTGAACACAGGAATGGAAAGAATGAAGAAAATGAACTGAGGAAGGTCAGACATATAGGGGGCAGGCACAGGGGGGAAATACAACCTCGCCCCCTCTAGGGGGAACTGATGGTACTGGCTGTGACACTAGAGGGGGTGGAGACACTATGATGTCCTGTGTGATGATCCTGGAGGTGGTTGCCTCTGGCGAGGATGCCAGAAGTATGCTAGGCTCTGTGTTTGTTGTTGCTGAAATGAATTTGAAACAACCTGGCTTTATTGTTGTGGCAGTTGAAGGGGATGCCTTTCTTTTTAGAGCATGTTGGAGATGGGCCATGGCGCAGTCTCTGATGTTGGGTTTGTATTGTGGATGTGAAGATGGCTGATGCAAAGAGGAGGGTGCGCCATAATGGATTGCTGGGAACTGTGCCTGTGGGAAGTGATGGATAAGGAGAGGGTTGGATACAGTACATGATGGTTTGGGCAGGTATATGCAGGCTTGACAGGTGATTAGACGTGTGGTTGAAGTATGGCCTTGCTCCCGAACCTAACTTAACTATTCACTAACTTAATTTCCTGTGTCAGTGAAAGTATTAGACACCAACTAGAATTACTCTCAGTCTCTGCCAACCAGTCAAGTTGTAGTTTACATCCGTGTCTGTCCAGACGAATAATGTCAGTAATAATAATGTATGTAGAGAATACTTGGAAGAGATTTAATGAAACTAAATAAGTATAAACGTTTAAGCTAAATGGAAGTTATCACTATATTGATGATATATGCTGTGTAAGTCCAGTGAATATATATAATACTCATGTACTTGATTATTAAGATGGATTCACTCAGAGGATCACGATTAGCTAGGCGTACCACAGTAAGTTGTCTGCAGTCACATAATTCCAGTGACGTTAAAAATTCCGAATGAGGCAGCTAAGTGAAAGGCAGAATGAAGGAGATTGAATGATGAAAGCCTGTAATGTACTAATTATTGTTTACTCATTGTGTCGTCCCAGTCGACGTGTGTGGCATAATACATCCATGTGAGTGTCAAGTATATAGATGAAAGAAACAATATATTTATGTGAGCAGATTGATTTTAAATGTAAGATATGTTATTCATGTGTGTAAGAGTGAAAACGTATGCATGTGTTGCAAAGTAAAGTGTATATGAGCTAATTTCACCCATAGGATCAGTATCTTCTCAATATGACAATACACCACTGTTATATTTTGTATTATTAATATGAATCTGAAAAGTAACTACTAACGTTAACACAATAAATGTAATGGAGTTAAAAGTGTAATATTTTCCTGTGGAATAGAATTAGAAAAGTAGCAGAAAATGGAAATACATAATATATAAAAAAAAAGTAAAGTACAAGTAACTGATAACTGTAGTTAAGTAGAGTACTTGAGTAAATATACTTAGTTCCTTTCCACCAGTGGTTGCATCCGTCACTGTTAGTGAAAGGCTGTAAGCACATACAAAGCAGTTCCACGTAAAACCTTGAGATGGCTGTATCAGTATATTAGAAGGCGGGTGTGATGTCATAAATCCAAGAGTACAAAAATAGACCATAAAGTAGACGGCCTAACCACATGAATCATAAATGAATGCTATATGGGCGTTTACTGACTCAATTGAGTGCTGAACTTTGAATGTATCTTCACATCAGCAGAGGGATTAATGTATAGAATATCTGCTGGGTGTTATTAGTCTGTTAAGTACTTCATTAAATATATACCTCACTCTTTAAACATAAACATTCAGCTGAGAGGACTGGATATATCTTCCAATCGTGTATTATAAAACTGCTGACCAAGACCTGCTGAGGCAGTCAGGTCAAATGCATATGCACTCACCTTTAAATATTTAATGTCACTGTAAATACATTTATTCAGCTGGTTATTGAGATTCATGATTATGGAGTGAGTCCTGAGTTTGCAAAATAATGTATAAAGCTCTGAAAAAGCAATCCATTGATAAAGCTATTTCCATTCATGTTGTTTGTGGCCCATCCTGCAAGGATTAAATTATTGTGGGTCAGGAAGATGGGCTGCCTGAGCTTTTCTTTTTCACTCGTAGGCTATATTGCATACAGACCAGCTCAAAACTCAGTGCTATTGTAATAGTGGATTACAAAACTGAGGAACAATAACAAATTGCATATTCTCAGTGGCCTTCCTCTCTGTGCCAGTGGTCCTCCCACTTCGGATTAAAGCCCTCATTTCTATTTCAGCTTGTTGGGGGATGATGTGCTCAGCTGACTAATCCTCAACTAGCCCGCCAATAGTCAGCATCCAATATTCCACCTGCCATTCAGACCACAGTGTGAGTGTGTGTGAGTGTATTTGTGTGTATGTGCTATTACTGTAAAAGGCCATGTGTATTTTTATAAGGAAAATCAATTCTCATAGCGGGTATGCAGCACTACTGACAGAATGTAAAGAGTATAGGTCATGATTTCAACAACAATCCAATAGTAACTCCAACTTTTAAAAATTGAATTAAAAATCAGTATTTTATATTGTTATGGGTCAACTCTGTGCTGCCATATACTCACCAACAGAGGTCAGTACTATACAGGTGTTAAAGCAAATATAATATCATAGAATATTTTGATTGGTCTTAGTTATTAAGAGACAAGAAAACATAATTTACAGTCAGCGTGGCCCTTGGAAACAAAACTATTATTATAAAAGTTATGAGAATAGAAAGCATATACATTCTTGTTTTTTCTTTGAATTCCCAAAGCCTCCCAAAAAGGCAAAAAGTGGGCTGTGTGGTGAGCAGAACCACTGAATTCTGCAAGATTGGTTTGATTGGTTGTATAATAATCCTTCAGAGAACAACACTTGGTGTGATGAATAACAGGAAAGATTAAACATTTTACACAAGCTTCAAATCACTCTTTTTCAGAGGTGTAGCTACTTATACATTTCTTGTGTAGACTTCTGTGAGAAGAGTTTGAGAAATGTCAGCCTGGTTTAATGTTTCACAAAGTTAAAGCCTCTGAAGTCCTTATGTAACGGTCCCTCGTAACAGTTTTAAGCCAAGTCTCTGGCACGTCCTTCTGTTTTTTTTCTACTTGTTTTTGCAGTAGAGTGTGTGTACTGTGTATGTTCAGGTTTTATAACAAGAGGAAGTGGAGGGAAGCAACATTAGGACTACAGGGAATTAAGAAGATCATCTGACACATTGGTGGTCAGAAAAAAACTAACTCTATTGATTGAGCAGCACTGCCTCTGATCCAAAAGCATTAGTTTTGGTCACTGTTAAGGACTTAATGGAAGAGGCATAATTAAACAGATGCTTAAGCATAGCTGATTAGATGAGCAGAGTTGGGCACTGCATTGTAAACGTTGCTTGCAACAGCGTGAATGGCATTGTGACAAGTATCAGTCAGCCAGAGAAAGTCAATTATATACTAATTGTTTTTTATCATTCCTCGGATATAACGGAAGGCCAGTTAGGGTGAAAACATTAAAATATGTGGACATAGGCACTGAAAATGTGCACATACACACACTGAAAATTAAAAATGCGTATGTACACACTGTAAATGTTTATACTCCACTACCTTCACATGTGTGGGTATCTGAGTCTATATTTGTGTAAAATAATTTAATTGTGGGAGTTGATGCACATAAGGATGGCAGTTAAATCAAGACCTTCCTTGTGCAATGAAGTGACTTCTGGACACACTAAAAAAACATCTGTCAGGAGCCCCCTGCGTGCGAGTGTGTGAGTGAGTCTGAGTGTGTGCATGTAAAATAGTTTCCCAGAAGTTGTTTCAGTGTAACAGTCACACTGCTAAAAGATTTAAGATTGATATCAATGTTTCATGTTAATTTTGCTCAGCACATCCTGAAACTGTATCTAATTTTGTTTGGCACGACACTAAAAAACTGTGGAACGGGTTCATTAATGTTACATTTATGGCTGATTTTACTTTATTGTATTAACATGTTTTGTTTGTTTTTAAGTTACAACAGAAAGAATGAGAAACACACGTACATCATCAATCTTATTATTTTAGCAAAGTTTCATATTCATAAATGTAAATTTGCCAACAAAACGAAGTAGGCTATAAAAACTGTTTTAATGTCTTTATTTAACTAGTATGTTGTTTTATTTTTTATATGCTTATTTTTTTATTTTATTATATTTCACTATTTGTTATTTGTTGTTTTTCAACCTCCCTGGCATTCTGTTGATAGGGGTGTATCTCGCTTTTTATTACACTCAATAAAGTTGTTTTTTTTAAAGTCTAGATTTAACTGCCTTCCTGTTGCACGACAGCAACTTCTTGGCCAAATTCATTTTACATACACTCAGATACCCCCACATACAGATACACAAGTAGTTTATAACCTGCGTGTGTGTGAGTGTGAAGGTGGTGGGGTGTGGACATTTTTAGTATGTATGTGTATGTTTTCAGTGCATATGTGCACATTTAAATGTGCATGTGCACATATTTAAATGTTTTTACCCTACTTGGCCTCCCATAAGTTACTGATGTGGAGGATTTGATCAGTAGGTCTTAATGGACTTCACTCAGGAAGGAGAAGTAAATCACTACTTGCAGCTAAATGTAGTCCATGGAGCTACCTTGAGAATATTTTGCCTTTAAGTGCAGCAGTTCATTGTTTCTGTAATATGGATTACATAATAATGTGAAATGGGGAATGCAGTATACAGTCCAAGTTCCTAGATTGTGAAGAGGTAATATAATGCAGATAATATTTCCATCCCTTACATTTCTGCTGCTTTATAATGCACCAGCTACGTTACTCAGTATTGTGCAATGCAACACCTGACACCTTTAATCCTCAGTAACTGCTGTGAGCCCTCAACTGTAGAAATTACAGGGCAGCCTTGTGGTTGGGAGTCCACAGAGAATGAGAGCTGAACTTAAAATGAAAACACTTTAAACAGTCCAAAGCATTCAAATCAGAGTTGGTTATATATGGTTGCCAGGCAGAAGCACTCTCTCCAGCATGCATCTCTCATCAATTGAACATCTTCTGCATGTGATACCTCACACCTCACATGTACCAGCTGTATTCATCCCCCACTCAGAATACATCCTTTGGCATACGAGAAGAAATAATTAGATAAACCCATTTAGAGCTTTTAACTCGCTCACTTCCACCACGTCAAAACACACAACAAAAAGATGAAGAGAACAATACATATGATGTATATGGTTAAGATTTAAACATGCAATAAAACTGTATATGTTGCATAATTTAGGACATGGATTTTCTTACAACTCTTTTAATTTACTTTCTGTCTCTCCCTCCCTTTCTCTCCCTCTCTCTGTTTCCCAACTCTGACTGACTGAGGGCATTTACTCTTTCAGTTTTACCACCACCTCTGGGAGCAAACCATCTTGTTGTTGTCAAACATTAAAACTGCTCCTTTCTCTGCTGTTGTCAGCTGACATTTCAGTGTCAGATAGATGCAACCCTCCTCCACCCCATGGGTCTTTCCACTGAGCTTATCAAAAATGTCCTTTTTCAATTAAGTCTCTCCTGATTTATATGATAACTGCTTGGTTGGGAGGAACACACAGTATCCCCAATGTTGATGATAGTCACAGGAATAACACAAGATTTATCAATATACACTGCTCATTAGAACTGTCAGCCTGGATGGAGCAGGCCTCCTATTTAGTTTATTCCCTTGGTGCCATCTAATGCTGTTTTCAACAGGGCTGTATTTGTCACAAGCTTACTTTGACTTCAAAGAGGATGCTTGCATGGATGGTGCTGATGTGTGTTTTCATATATGTGTGTGCTTGTGTGTTGCTCTCAACTCACTGAATTGATGGCAGGACTACCAGCCTGAAGCCTTTTAAGCCTCTTCTCTTGTCACCGATATTTTGCTTGGACCAAGAGCCTCCTTTTCGGGCTTCTTCACAGAGCAGTTGTTAGGTGCATTTCAGAATCTGACAGTGTTTAAACCAACCTCAACAAACAGAATCAAACAAATGTTTCATTTGCACACAACCAAACAGGATAGTAATAAAAGATTCACATAAAGAGCATTATGTTGGGTTGCATAAGGAAAATGGGTTTTGTTGAGCAACTTTCATAAAATCTCACTCTTCTAACAATACAACCATGCAACCCACCCAAAAGCCAGATCCCACTTAATTTTAATGGGACCACCGTTTTGAGGCAAAAGTTGAACCTTGTCTCAACTCACATGATCACATACCAACTGTCTTTGCTGGATTCTGCTTTTCACCTCAGCAGAGGTAAATGACATTGTGATCACTTCCCAGAGTTGTAAAATCCTGTCTGAAAGTATTATAAACAGTTGTGCAATGTTTGGGCTTCTGGTAGGCCTCCGCATTTCTGTATGCTGTACTTAAACTTGACTTCCTGGATACGTATTTCTTCATTTCACTAGAGTCTGAAGAAATGCCCACACACCAACACTCCTTAATGCGGTGCTATTTTCAGTCTGAATGCCCACTAAGCGACTCTCACTTGAGTGTCATCTGACCTTTAGAACTCACATGTGACATCAACCAACATCATATAACATCATGGTGTGAATGACCCTCATTGCTTCAAATACCTGCAACACCCCACCAGCCAGAAGCCATTATGAAGCTTCTTGGATAGCAAAACTTTAACTCTACAAGTCAGTTTAAAACATTCAAAAACTAAAAGAAGAATACCACTTTGTACATCAAGAGGTGATAATGAGCCATTGTGAGCATCTAGTCTGACCTCAGTCCTCTGATTTATAAAGGTAGCTAATTATATAACATTACTGATATGCTTGTTAAGTTTGAAGAAAGAAAGACCTATGAAGGACTGCATGTCAGTGTACACCCCAGTATGAATGCAACAAGTGGCCAGTTCTCGTAGATCCTTAAAGTCCAACTTGAAGTGATCAAATTCTAAACTCATGAGCCTTTAGAGAGAAAGGAATCCTTTACTGCATTTTAAAAATCAGTGTAGGATTTAGTGACATCTAGTGGCGAAGTTGCAGGTTGTAACCAACTGAATAACAGCTCAGCCTTCCAAACATGTAGGAAAACTATGGTGACTGTAAAACTTACAAAGAACCGCCCTATCTAAAACCGGTGTTTGATTTGTCTATTCTGGGCTGCTGTAGAAACATGGCCATACAACATGGCAACTCTAAGGTAACACGGTTGTTAGTTGTTGTCAGGTGATTATACACAAATGAAAACATACTTCTGTATATTATCTTCCATTTCTGCCAGTTGATCCTCCTAAATGTTACACACTGGACCTTAGAAAGTCTGGTAGAACACACTGTGACAGACAGACAGACAGACAGACATACAGACACACACACACACACACACACACACAAGTCTGGCCTGTTTGGTATTCTAACAAGGTATGCTGATGTTTACAAGCAATTAGATGATCAATGAATTTTCCATTCACAGTTCTTGTTTCCCATGGCGACTGTCACTGTGACAAATGTACTGAAACACTTTATCATATTGGGAAATATGTTTATTTTCAATCTTGCCTGTTACATTAGATACAGGTATCTAAGATGTGCACACAAAGCTTGGCAAGACTGGAAGGAGGAGCATTATCCTAGTTGTTTCAATTGTACCTTGCATTTGATCTTTTGTGTTTGTTCATATTTTTTAAAGGGTGCCATTGTAGGTTAGGGAGTAGTTACACAGTTAGCATACACATTAAGCTATCCTACTGAGTACATCCTATCTGGAAGTCTTTTATTAGAGGAACAAGCATATAAATTCTCCTTCTTCACATCTGCCACAACTGGTAACACAGCAGGAACATCCCATCATAAAGAGCTTACTGTTGTGTCCCATTTATTATCAGGCATCAGCTGGTGTATGTGCTGGAAATCTGTTTCATAACTGGATAGTTCATTTGATTTGATGGAATTATCAAAGGATGACATAGAGCCATGAGAGTGACAGTGGCATTAATAATGTGTTGTTTGAGGACTCTATTCATGAGGATAAATCATACATCATAGATGTAGTGTAAGGAGCTCAAGGATGCACTGAAGAACAGCAAGTAGTCAGAAATTGGAAATATATATATAATATATATATACCTAAAAAAGGTGCCTGCTCTCATCAGACATTTCCCAGCAACTATCACAATGAGGATCGTGCAAGTTTCCCCAGAAAGAAAAAAATCTCTCCTTATAGCCACATACAGTATTTACATTGGAAATTAGCTATCCTGTTTTCTCACGCAGACAAAATATGATGAAGACATACTTCTCCACGCCATTGACAGAGCTACTGGACTTATGTGTATGTTGCCCAGATGAGGTAACGGTGGGATCCAAACATCATCACCCACCATACACACACCTGCATGCAGGCATGAACACACAGATACTTTGTGCAATCTGGGTACCTCATTCCCTTCCTCTCACCATGGTAGCACTTCAAAGAGCTGCCCTGAAGCTCTGATGTGCTGTAAGAGCTTCTTAGAGACTCACCTTGAAGATGGAGTCACACAACCACTCAGGCTGTGAACATATAGTATATATTTACATTTTCTGTTTCAGTTCTGAAATCTCCCTTATTCTGGACCAGGGACTATTGTGCACAAGTAAACGAACACCGCTTTCAGGTCATATGCTCCCCCCGGCTCCGTTTGGAGACAAGACTGATGGGAAGAGACACTGCAGCAGACCTAGATCAAGCTGGAAGGATTGTATATCACAGATCTAGTGTGGAAGTGAGCTGAAGAATGTTTCTGAGCTTACATTGTGTTTCTATGCACAGCAACACTGAAGTGAGATTAGGTGGTATAAACATGAATGGATACTGTATGAATGCAGCTGTGAATTTTTTTAATGCATCTGATATGCATTTCAGTTGAACACAGTTTAGACCAACAGTACAGAAACAGCACTATACAAATTACAAATGACCACCCTTTCTGTCATACTTACATTTTAGCAATGCAGAGCTAAGTGTTCATGCTGCCCATACAAAGGTTTTCATGTCATTGGTGCATCAAACTCTTCTCCCAAATAAGATTGTGTGCCTCCTGAGAGATACAATTTTCAAAGCTTGGATACAAAGCTCTGTCCAATTAGTGAGATGTTGTAGACTCCCCTATTTCAATCCCTAATTCTCTTACTTTCTGTCATTTTTGGGTCACAGATGAACACAGAACAATCACAGAGCAAGACCGAAGAATCTAATTCTGTCGTGCTCTTTGAAGCATCTCTTCACTTTTCCTTATTGCGGTGCTTGTCAGTGAACAAGCCGTTTTAACATTGATGTCCAGCTGCAGTTAATTTTGTGATTACTGTTATAGCTAAGCTGGTGTGCATGCTGCATCACAGTCACTAGAGGTTACAGGCCACACAGATGGGGTGGACAGAAGACTTAGAAGTTAGTGGGTAATGGGGTAAAATACTGCCGTCTGTCTCTCTCTCCGCTGAAGGATGTCTAGTTTCAGAACAGACTAATCCTGTGCACACACATGCATGTATATAAGCAGGCAAACAGACACACATTGCCATGCCAATGTAACAAGCAGTTTTTAGTTGTCTTGAGTAGAGGGATTAAATTCAATGACACACCCACACTTACTCAACTGTTTCTCTCACACACACACACACCCCACACACATATGCACGCATTAACGCATGCACACACATACACAGGTCACACAGAGCATCAGTGATTAGACCCAAATGGAGCTCAACCCTGACTGATAGCATCTGTTTCTAATGCCATCTGTCATAGACATCAGCCACTGGCTGTTGATGGGCTGACTGAGTTGGCAATACATAGACCCGGAGCATTCACTGTGAGACTTGAATAACATTGTTATGAATGCATATTTGTTTTGTTCTTGTTAAATCAAGATATGAAAATGCTGAAGGTGTGATCTTGACAATCTGCAAGCTGGTTCTTAAAGGCCCAGCACTGACACATGGATGGGTTTCCTAACGTATATTGGCCTTTTCCCGGAAGATAGTTTGACATGTTAAAGTAGGAAAATAATAGATAATAATAAATGGTAAATAATAAAATGAACAATAGCTAAATTCCATTTACCTGCTTCAGTTTCAGGGTTCTTATTGTGTATGTTGGCTCACTGTCACACTGATTTACTGGGACAATTGAATAGGACAGAGCCATTGCCTGTAGCATTACCTGTTTTATAGATAGATGTATGTCTTCCTTGTGTGTCTTTTTTTATACTTGACT
>NW_023340095.1:16174667-16187012 GCF_004916995.1 Morone saxatilis | reverse complement strand
TATGTGTGCAAGCACAAATGGCAAATAAAGTTCTTGAATCTTGAATCTTGATTGCAAAGATTGTAAAGATTTGTAACACTGACTGAACCTCCACTGCATGGATTGTTTGATTTGACAATTGCTGTAATAAATGTTACAATAAGCATTTCAAGAGCTAATAAGTTGAACTGTCAATTGATTACTAATGGTTAGTAGAAGTACAGATACTTGTGTAAAAAAAGACTCAATTAAAAGTAGAAGTACTGATTCAAGTACAGGCTATGAAATGTACTCGAACTATAAAAGTAGAAAGAAAAATATATTATATGTGTGTAATGGGGGTAAAAGTAAAAAGTTGTCATAAAAATACGTTCAGTATCTACTGTATTTTTCTGAAATTAAGTTTAAATAGCTGCAAAAATCACTTAAGTACAGTTACAAAGTATTTGCACTTAGTTACTCCACACCTCTCCTGTTAACTCCTGCTGTAATAAACTGTAAAGGAAAATATAAATCTAGATTAATGAACTGGTTACATAGTGGTTCTTCAGTGGTTTGTGCTTTATCTAATAAATAAGCCTCCACTCTCAATCCCACAACAGCTGTCCCCAACTAGTTTGTAATTTCAATTTCTCCCTGCAAAACAACATTGTCACTCACTCTATATTCTGTCTTACTGAGACAGAATATTTTATGTTAAGCAACGTAGATAGTGACATGTTTTTCTCTCAGGACTTCACGAAAAAATGCAGAGGATGACCTGAAAAATCTAAAAATTTGATCCGTGTACACATACTGGTCCGTACATGTGACTCACTAATAGCAGAGAGCTTGACTGCATGCCTGGTGTTCATTATACCAAGCCACAGCTCTGTGCTATACACTGTGTCTGCTCAGGAACACACCTAAGGGATGACTGCCTCAGAAGTAATCAGCATCTGTGGCCTCAGGGGAACTGGTTCTAACAATGAATCACGTACTGTAAATAACATACCACACCAAGAGTGTAAGTAATCATCATAATAGCAAATGAAACAATCAGTCATGAATCTAATGGTTGGTCTGTCATGAACGTTTATAATTAAGATGTATCTTTCATCTGTCCTTACTACCCCCCCTTTAAAAACCCTCACACATACACATGGACATGCAAAATGTATGCACTTTTCAGACTTCACACAGTTGATAACAGAATATTAACCTAATCACATGGGTGGCTCTACTCATCCTGATTAATTCATTAGCAAAGGCTGAACCTTCACCTTAAATTGAGGCGTGAAAGAGGGTGCATAACACTGAATATGAAACAACGTGTGGAGCAAAGACATTTCCTTCTATACATCTAAAGTACACTAGATGTTTCAAATTATTATACTGTTCATGAGGATAGCTGCACATGACAGGACATTGTGCTTACCAGGTTGTGTTATGAATTCAGATATATATTGATCGGCAAGGATAAAAAACAACTAAAATACAACTACCTACTGTCTTTTTCAAACCAAGCGAGCACATACAATTATGCAATCAACTACTCTCTGCTTGATATGGACATTGTGTTCAAGATTTGTTTCCATATAGTTTACTACAGCCTGCCCTGCACTCTCTGTTCCCTGCCCACATGCCCCCAGACACACCTAGCAGAAATCTGCACTCTACTGAGTGCACTCTTCTAGTTTTCAATTTCATCCATCTGTTATCCATTTCTTTTTCCATATACTCACAACTGTTCAGTCAATCAATAGGCTTCAGTGCACTTTAGGAAGCATACTTTGTGATGCATCATCACAATTTTGCCTGCATGCAAGAACAATTAACAAGGAGTGTGGAGGATTGCTGGTGTGATTCATGCCAACCACATCTGTAGATCAACAAATTTAATCATAATAATTATAAAGTAGAAAAATTATGGCTTCAGAAAAGTATAGACCAACTGTCGAATTAGTTTCATAGTTCATCATGCTAAGAAAAAAACACATTATCAACAGTGAACATTAAGTATCTAAAGTACAATACTAGTTTTTATATCATGGTCTGGGTGAATACTCAATTCTGACTGGCTACTGGGTGTCCATTAATACCTGATGTCTGTTTACCGTTCTAAATTAATGCGCTGAAGGACATTTAATGAGAGCTAAATCTGAATATCTCATAAATATATCTCACAACACTGAGTGTAGTCCTTCAGTGCCTCATCCTCTGAACGCCACAGGATGGTGGCTGTAACACACAAGCCTACACTGCCCCGCTAAACTTAATGATACTTTATATAAGCTACTTCAGTCTACAACTGTCAGTACACATGCCAAATTATATTGCAGTTTGTCGGGCGTACGCAGTGTTATTGACTTTGAATCTTGCTAGCATAACGTTAGCTCTCTGTCTCGTAGCTGAGCCAAAGTGCTCTATGAGCGGGAAGAACTAGAAACATCTCCCCTTGTCCCCTTGCCAAGTATTATCTATTTACTGGAGTAGTAAACAACTTTTCCATTGTATTAGAACCTTAAGGGTTGGTATTAGGAAGGACGGCAGATGTTACCAGGGAAACTGAGTTATGGCTTGTAAGAGATTTTGATTGAAAAACACTTAAAAGACAAAAACAAAATAAAAAACACTAAATAAATGTTTTCTTTTTTTTTTCTTTGGCAAGTGACCATGGTATAAGCGGCTAATGCCCTTGGAGGTGTCCATTATCAGGAATTAATGGACGATGTGAAGGCCAGAACCATCTGATGCGTGCAATGGACATCTCGTTGGGGCATTATCCTCTAAATGTTGCATATATAGGAAACAACATCACAAACAACAGTTCCAAAAGGGCTACAATACATTGAGTATGTACAGATAATTGTCACACAAGGATTTTCAGAGTGCAGATAAAAGATGGCTGAACACAGATCTGACAAAATGGAGGACATAACAACATTAGTTAAACTGCTCTGGAACCTGTAAGTGGTTGCTACGAGCAACAGAATATTTAACTGAAACTAACCGCTGCTGGCAGAATAATGCAATACAAATAAAATTACAACAGAAAGAAAGAGAGATACTGTAAACATAGTTATTTTGCTTCACTTGTGTCTCTGAAGTCAGGTGGAATGGTAGTGAAGCATTTATGCTTTCTAAATACAAAATCTAATACAGAGAAAGCAGAGGATGTCCTGAATTCAGGAGCAAAAACAAAGCCCTTAAGTGTAGTTTAATCAATTTGATTAGGTTTGTAGTTTTTCTTTCCATACATCACTTTGGCAGGCATGCGTTGCTTAGTATTTTTTTCCGCTTTGATATTGTTACATTGCTAGCATTACCCAATGACGATTGTATTGGCAATCAGAAGAGTGATATTCCACCAGGGAGGGTGTCCTGAAAGTTTGTCTGCCAATATCCTTTATAAATCTAAGAGCTATTTTTATCAGGGAGTCCAGATTTGGGCTTGTTTTGGACGTACTTTGTAAAATTGCTTTCAAAATACGTTTCACATGGTGTTTATCCGTATAACAAGACCAGATTTCTTATCGATTATATGCAGCCCCGCTGGTTTCTTTCATGAAACAAGCTCTGTACACAGGTGCTATAAAAATGCATGCATACATGTAAACATGTCATCAAGGCAAAAAACCATGGTGTGTGATTAAAGATTGGTGAATTACAGATCAAAACATACCACTGAAAGCTAATGCACTCTGTGAATATAGGGTACATTAGCTTTCAGTGGTGTAGAGAAAAGACATGTAAATGCATGTATATGCCCATGAAGCGAATCACTAACAACTTTTGTACATCGACAATCATATCAACAGCTAACAGCCTATGTTTAAATTAATGTTGGGGCTATTAAACAATAGCAAAAAACCCATAACATGTTTCAACCTCTACAGGGTTGTCAGGCATGTATTAAGCATGAGACGCTTAAGGCAGATTCTAATCACACACACTTCAATACACCTATTCACACTTCGTAAAGCTGTTGTCAGAATATTTTTTATTTTACTTTAGCCGAGTGTGGAGCATCTACAGCCGTTCGTTCTGACTCAGACTGAGCTATTTGCAGCATGTCAGTGTATATTAATGACGTAAAATAGCAGAGCCAGTTACCGCGTCAGTCTATGTGACAGCTGTCTGTGGCGCCACTGTGACAGCCATCGGGAGAGAATAGCAGCAAGTGATGATCAGGAAATGACTTGTTCAAAAATGAGAAAAGTTTACCCTCTTTGGAGGTGGCACACATGCAAGTGTCTTAATATTTGTCTATATGGTCAGGACCAAAAGAGTAATTTCCCTCTCTGTATGGGAGAATAAAAGGAAGCAATTTCAGGGAAGATGTGTTAAAATCAATATGCATTATACATATTCAACTAAAACCAAGACAAGATAAATGTACACCCAATAAAAATCTTTTTATATTGGTTCAGCATTGTGAATTAAAATATCAAAATGTTAAGGCCATTATAAACAGTGAGGACTGGAATTATTGCTCAATTAACAATGGCAGCATTACTCCAAAAAGATCTATAAAATCACCAAACCTAGTAAAGCGCTGACAAACCCTCCTCACAAAGCAAATATTTGTGGTTCACACTGAATACTTTAGTTGCTTAACCTGCAGTCTGCTGTGCTCGATGGACTGATGTAATTGTAAAAGAGAATTTTTGAGGCTCTCAGACTGAAAGACAGAAAGGCAGAGCAGGGATTAATTTGGTGTTTTCATCAGCACAACATGGCAGAAGACCTCTCAGTGCAGGCTCAGAATGCTACAAAGCTTATGATCCGTTTTTTATTTAGCCACCTATAGGCATTTAGTCTGGTTATTATACCCCACTGGGTGTTAAGATTGTTGTCAAAAAGCATTGGACATGAAACACAACAGAGGTTTGAACTGGGATCGGATGTCCTCAAGTTACACCCGTCAGTGTTTCCAATATTTAAGCAGAACTATTATAACATTGATTTCAGTGATTTGCCTCCGTTCTTGCTTGGGTTAAGGTTTAGGTAGATTCAGGCACCCAAATGACTTGGTTAGGTTAAGGGAAAGGTCACGGTTTGGGTTCAAACAAGTACTTTGTGAAAGGTTAGAGAAACATTGTGGTTTCGGTTATGAAAGCTACTTCGTTAAGGTTGGGAGAGCGTCATTGTCATTGGTTCAATAATAACCATGTGCTTAAGATTGAATGATAGTTGTCATTTAAAAAGTATATATATTTTAACGTCAATATATATATTCTTCTTGAATGGGGTAAGAAGCAACTGTTAAATCCAAGGACTGCATATTTCTGACTTGTCAACTAATAACATAATAGCTGCATTCCAGCTTTATAATTTCAGGTCACTTTGTTAGGTTTTCTTCATGGACAGTTTTAAATAATTACAGACAAAGGGGAAAAGATTGAGAAACATTGAAAGGAGGATGACTGAGTTAAAACAGATGTTTGCTCAGTTTTGTAAAAATATGAACTGATGTTATGAAATATTTCTAAGCAGCTTGGTGGGTAAAAATAGCATTGAGTGTGTTTGCTTTGACCCCTACCGTGCTCAAAGTGCAGTGCTCCCCATCCCGGACCTTCTAAATATCAGTCCTGGCATCACAGTTTGGCTCTTACTGTTTTCATTAGCGGCAAACATTTAGTTCACTATTTCAGATTTTTCATCTGCATTATAATCTGGCCGAGGCTAAAATGGTACCAGTATATTTAAAGAATACTTAAAAAAATTATACTGAAAAACAATTGAATCTAAATAAAAGATAACCTATTTACTACCTACTGCTTTAGCCTAATGGAATTTAAACTGAATTGCCTTTTATTTAACACTAGCAAGAGCTTTAAAAAACAGAGCACAAATAGAATCTGAATTACTCTTCTGTGCTGTACATTTTAACCATAACTGCTTGTATTTGCCAGGCAGATGGATCTAATCAAAGCACATCAGAAATCCAAGTGCTGTGGTCAAATCGACCTGGTGTCACTCAGTCTCTTCAGATTCCGAGAATCAAATTTTGTTTTAGCTTAATAAGATAATTAACCCTCTCTCAGTCTCTCATTCTCTGTTACTCATTCTTTTGTTCGTTATGAATAGATGCACTTTGTTTGTTCTCTGCTTTTCTGTCTCTGAGTCACTCATTCTATTTCTGTTAGTTTGTGAACATCCACTTTACATTTATGGGCATAGACACAAGTATATCTACTGCGATTATGAAGGCAATAGGGCACACCTCGACATGTTTTCTTGCTGTATAGAGCCACCAGTTAAGCCCTGTCAGATCAGTGCGTCAACAGGGATTCCCGTCAGTTAAGCTGCTGTGGGTGGACGCCTACCCATCAAGGCTGTGCGTTGGTCTATGTCACTCCCTTTTCCATCCATAAGTGGAAACTTTATCACTTATTCAGTCCTTATCAAAGTCTGCAGTGTTACTATCAGTCTTTTCCATCAGAGAGGCCGATGAGAGGTCCCAAGGCCAGGCTATTGTTATGTGTTGGGAAGTAGACAGAAGGCAGAGGCTGTGTAAGTCTCCATGGCAGGTGTCTGGATCACATGGGACACAAACAATATTCATGTCCTCGAAAACTCGTAACAGTAGAAACACCCATCTACCATTTAGCTTAATGTTTTTTCTTGATTTTTTGGTTTGTATTTTCTTTTTAACGCTACATTGTAGGCTATTAGTTGTTGTTGTGCAATCTTAATATTTTAACAATCATATCTTGTGTGGTTGATAATAACTATAAAATGTATTTATCCAAACGTGGTTCAAACTACAGGTTCCCTACAGATAGATATAAATAATTCTGGGACTTTCTTTATATTGTCTGAGGTCTGCTGGAAACTGTCCAACTTGACTGCACTTTTTTGTCACAGGTGTCTGACCTATGACGGCACCCGGTCAAACAAAGCGACCCTTAATTAACTTTAAGCCTTGATATCATTTAAACAGGTGACCAATATAAAAATTCTCCCCCTGTTAAGTTGTCATGAATGGAGAATTTAGCTATAGAGACCAAAACTGCTTTTTTTACCAGGCTGTAAACGTGTTTATTTTTGCTGTAAAAGTTGGGTATTTTAATATGGGGCCTTACAGAGATTGATTACTTCTGTGGCCAGCCTTAAGTAGCTGCCTTCTTGCCAGCCTGGATAACATAACCCACAGATGCCTCTACTTCTCCCTTTAGCTGAACAATTAGGACTACAAATCCATTATTCCAGCAGAACAGAATTTATAGAACGGCAGAAACTAGCCAGCAACCACATCTTATAGGGCACAGGTTAGCACTGCAGAACGGGAGAAAGCAACCTCCTGAGGAACTACTTTTGCTTTGCATCTCTGACATCCTCCACACTGACGTCCAGATTAAATTGCATGTGCATGCACTATAGTAAATTGGATCAGTATTAGCCTGATGTGTGTTGGTCCAGATGAGTGGCTGTGTTTGGAACCGTCAACATCCATAATGAAATCTGGCCTATTGTCTGTGATTGTGTCAAGGTAATAAGGATGGATGCCCAAAATAGAAGACTCAAGAGACCCTTACTATATGCAAGCTGATATGACAGATGGAGCAGTCTACAAACTTGGTAGCTTGTCTACTTAAAAAGGTAATCAGTGAAAAAGGAGAAAACCCAACTATCCTTGAAATTAAAAAGTCAACAGAATGAATCTTCAGGAGATTTTGAGTATCCAAACAAAATGTCAAGGCAATGCATGAAAGCAGTTCTGGATATTTTACACAAAATAATAAATGTTAGAGGAAAAGTCAAGGGATTAGCAAAGTCTTTAGGACTGATTCTGGTTGAAAGCCTGCACAAAATAATTCTTGTGATATGAACCGACCTACATTGCCATCCCTACAACCTCCTGAAAATTAAAACATGCAGATTTGCTTTTTTAAGGAGATTAGAAAAACACACATTTTTATTTCAAAATTCAGATATAGGAATTTTAATTGGTTGGAGTCATTTTTGACCACTCTACACCTTTACTGCAATGAGCTAATGTATATGTTTTCCGACTCATTTAAGGATACTCAGCATGCATGGTCACAGTTTAATTTGTAGAATCCTTCCTACCAACCAGTGAGAAACGTCTAGTGTAAAACTCAAACTGTTCTGACTTTGATAGAACATTGTGTGTTCATGTTGAAAATCACCATCATAATTTCTCCTACACAGTTCGAAGGCTGAGCTGGATTCAAATAGATGCCGCCAGATGCCACTTTATCTCACACTCTAGTTCTTTAAGTAAGTAGCCTTATTTAAGTTGCTGCAATGAAATCAAATCCAACAAGGAAGTGAGGTCAAATCAAGTCAGAAATGTAAAATGCTGACTCCAAAGGTACAAAGGGGAGGCAGGAAGTTGAAAAACAAAGAAACCTTCATCTTGTCCTTAACTAGTGACATCATTCTTGCTGCTTTTCCATGAGTGCTCTGTTTTATTCCAGCACTGATTCTGGCTCTAGTGAGAGGCACTGAGAGGAAGCCAGCAATTAGTGCTGATAGATTTGATTACCTGCGTTGTCAACCTGCAGTGTGACTGTAAAAACAGCCTCCGGTCATGCACACCTATAAGCACAAGAGGAAAGGGGCAGATGAGATGAAGAGCTGCAAGGTTAATTGAAGGTTTATGAGATATTTCATGCCTGAGGCAGAAAGCACATAATGATGTTTAATTAAAACAAGATACCTTGGCTCAGTCCTCATGCCAGTGACATTCATGGCTGGTCTTTGCTGTAAGTACAGATTAGGTTAACTTATCATGTCATTGCTAGTTCATAAAGGGTCATGAGCCACTTGTTTTTTATTTTATTATTATTTGAAAAACTCATATTTGTTTACGAGTGAGAGTTTCAGAGGATCAGCTTTCTGACACCACTTAATAGACAAATGTGTGTGTGTTAGCAAATGTTCTCTGTGTTTGTGCATTACCTGGGTTTATGACGTCTGTGCTTGTTTTGCTTAGTGTTAAATGAACTGCTGATTTCCCTTTGGTGGAGAGTAACTCACTCTTTGATTAACATGTTAGAATTCAGCTGTGTTGTTGCCATTTACCAGCATCCTACAGGCTGACGGAGAAGATCCTGAACATGCAGACATGCTGCACTTGCTTATTCGTCCTTCTTCCTTTTCTTCCCTCCCTGAGACTGCGTCAGTCATCATTAGGGTATGTTGTGCAGGTGACATCAGTAATTCTGTTATAACTATTTTGATGAGATGAATACCCTACTAGGATGAGAAGTTCAGTGTGTGTGTTTGTGCCTGTCTGCCTGGAAGCACACACATACACAAAGCCATTTGTGTGTGTTTCTCTTTGGACACTTAACTAATTCAATGTCAATATAACTGGCTGGTATTTTCTATAATCGAATAATCTAGATGAAGAGTCAAAGTTTCATTTATCATCTTTCATCTTTCAACCTTAAAGTTTGACTTATTTAATAAGGAATTGACCCCCTCTTAAGTGGTCTAACACAGACATAGGAAATTAAATTAGTCTAAAGTTGTTCGAGCTGTTTGCCACATTCAAAGCAAACTTGATAAGCCTGATTCCACATAGTAGGAAATGTTTGCCTTTCACAGAATTTCCTCAACAACAAACATTTTTTAAAGGTTTTTTGTATCTAAATGTTTGTGTTGCATGGATACACTGAAACAAACTATATGCCCAGCCATGCATGAGCTGAACATGAGTATACTGAGTACTATATGAGTATACTGTACTTCTATACTATCGAGTGAAGTTAAACCACCTTCTTTACATTAATATATTTTATTTTGTTTTCATTTTTTCTATAGTATTTGATGCAGCTGGAGAGTAACAAAAGCTTTACTCACCAGAAATAAAATGTATATATGCAATATAAGATTGTTTGCTCAGCTCACACAGTTCCACTGTGAGCTGTACTGATCCATTTTATCTGAAATGTAGAAAAGGTCACTCTTGGAAGGATGAAGCACGTTTTCATAAAATTCACAAAGGACCTATAGCAGTCTACAATGCAGCAACAAGTCTATAATGATATGTAAATGGACAGGAAACCTACGGAAACTTATTGCATTGACTTGATAAAAAAAGGGGGTCCGTTTTTCCGAATTAACGACTTATTATGTCATAATTACGAAAATCCTTTTTCATGTAAAAAACAAATTGGCTCAGTTTTTCTGAACTAAGCACGCTTTCCTTGTCTAACCCTGAGCCTAACCCAAATCCTTATCCAGCCTCCAGTGAGATCTGCACAGCGGGCACATGCAGAGCTCCGCTGAACAACCAGAGGGAGAGAGTGAGATCCGTGAGATCCGTACCCACACCCAGTGCCTATTCTCGGCTGTCCTGCAGTGTGTGTAGACACTGGGTTATCCACAAACAGCGGTGTGTGGTCACAGGAGGATAGCCGAGAACACTGGGCCTGGGCACAGACCTCACCAATCTCCCTCTGGTTCTCCAGCAGAGTGCACGAGTGCTTCATGGTGAGCCCACGGCCAGTGGCTGTTCTTGGCTATCCTCCTGTGACCACACAGAAATGACAGAAATGGGTCATGTATTGTATTGCAATGTATGCAAGCTACTCATGCCATAATTGACCCATATAGTAAAACACCCACAAACAAGGCTGGAACAGGGAAAAGGCACTTTGATTGACACAAACTTAATGGTTTAATGGTTAGTGGTAAATGTGAGATACATTTATCTCTCATGGCTGCCAAATATAGACAGTAGATGACAGTAAATGCAGTATAGTTATTATTAATGAATTAATTCAAATAAATGCAAAGATAGATTTTCAACTGACAACGTTATGTTTAGTTGATCATTTATTTTATAGTGATCTGAATGTGTGAAAATCCTAATAATGCTTTATTGAGGGTTGAGCTCCAGTGAACCACCATACTAGTGATGTAGTGACTACAAAACGTATGGAGCAATAATCAGCCTTTCTATCACATACCTGACTCTAATGCATTTCAACTTTCTCCCTGTGGAAATATTCTGTTGGCATGATGAAACAAGGTAAAGGTCACTTGTCTGTCTCATTGGCATCTCTGCGTAAGCCCTCCTATCTCTGAATCTCCTTACATCCCCCTCACCTATGGGACAGCTGGCACTGCTAAAATAAGGCAGTGTTAGCACATGTCATATGTCTCTGAGGACAGTCACACTGTTTCCTTTTTGGCAACATAGCAATTTTATCTGCAAATCTGGCATTCAAACATTTAAATTAATCATAAATTAATAATTAATATTTAATTAATACTTACCTTCTGCCGACCTGAAAGCTGGAAATGTTTGTGCTTTTTCCTTTGCAAAGGTCTGTAACTGTAGCAACTGTAATCATAAGTTATAATATGTTTCAATGCCAATATTTCAAACCATGTCAAAATGTTCACAGACAATTCTCCAACCACTTCTCTCTAGTGATTCATATGTTTAGTACGTCCAAACACTCACAGTTTCTTTCAACATAGCTAAAAATACTAATTTCATGTTGCACACCTCCTTAATAGCCCTGGAGCTTTGCTGGAATCATTATATTCAGGCATACATCTGATGGAGCTGTGATTTTTTATTATTATATATTACTTGGCATACAAATAAGTAACACATTTGTTAGCAATTCGCAACAAAATTCCTGCTATGTGGCAGATTTCTGTTAAAGGTCCAGTGTGTAACATTTAGGAGGATATAGTGGAAGAAATGGAATATAATATATTACTGTATAATCACCTGAAAAAAAAAATTGTTGTGTTTTTGTTACCTTAGATTGAGTTTTCTGCGTGCCACTGTAGTTTCTCCTACCCGGAACAGGAGAGTGAGGCAGGAGTTGTAATCTGCAACTTCATGCCACTAAATCCTACAGACTTTAAGTCATTCAATCATCCTATACAATTAATCTTAGTTACATTAGCTGGCTTGCTTTGTCTTGTGTTGTATGACAATGTTATTGCACTCTGAAACTGGAGGCGCTAAATTGCGACAAATACCAATTCCTACGTGGTGCTGCTTTAAAGTTCTGTAAAGCTTATACGATGTATTGTGGTTTGTCAGGAACCCCTATTGTTACCCTATCAAACCACTAAACCTCTGGGTTGTGCCCTCCCTATCTGAGTGACTATTTGGTCAACTAATAAAAACGCAACACGTTTCTGAGTCCTACCATGTTTCCAAGCTAGCGGGTGATCTACTGAGGATCTTTTTTTCAAAGGTAAAGGATACTTTACCTGTACTGTGGATTATCTTAGTTGTACTGTATTTAGTCAGTGAAGCCTCTGAGACATTTTGCATTTGTTCTACGATTCATTTTAGAAGAAGTTGTCAAATTCCTCAAACAAACCAATTTTTGAAAATAAACCATAGTCATTAGAATATATATTATTATATATATA
>NW_023340095.1:16171329-16174567 GCF_004916995.1 Morone saxatilis | reverse complement strand
AAGCCTTCATGAGTTCTTAACACAGTCTAGTCACACAAGGTTTCGGCTTTGCTTCCGTTTTAACATGCAGCGTCGGTAAAGAGCTTTAGCGCAATGATTGACATTACCCAGAGTCAATGACCATTTGGGGGGCGCACGGGGTGGCCAGTCAGATTAAAGGGGGGGCGGGTGCCCCTGTGCCACCATGGAAGCCCCGCCACTGGCGAAGACAGGGTGTGAACTCCATACAAGCAGGATGTGGTAGGCTGTAAAAGCCCTTTTAGCAGATAGGAACAAAAAACACACTATACACATGATCGCCTTCTAATGAACACATACATGGGGATCTTGCAGGATGTGTGATTTCTGTACTTTTACTCTAATCAATAGTGCTTATCGTACTCTAAAGGTAGTGTTTTTAGCACTCTTACTGGTACTATTTTTTTAAAAGTCTTGATCTGTGTGTGCGTGTTAATACAGGGATTTTTGTTCTGAATGCCTGCTTAGGGTGAGGAAACTATAAGTCAGCATAGAGATTTAATATTTAATGAAATACTGATTCAGAAATCTGAGAGAACACTACAAAATGAGGTTAGGGGTTTGTGTTCTTAGCAAAATGTCAAGACTCCTGTGTACAGAACCAAAGGCAATAATACAAGCAAGCAGTAGACAAAGAGACCCACTAGTTCTTGCTGTGAAGTGACATTTTAGCTCAGAAACCACTTGAGATTCTTTGAGAATGTTTTGACAAATTGTTGAGAATCTGTGCCCAAGGGCATTTCTGAGTAGCAGTGATCTTATCATCTACCTGGCTTACCCTCAGTTGACAAAATATTGTTCATCACAATTATATTGTAAAAGCTTCTAAAAGCTTCTTATGAGAATGAACACAAGGAAATGATATATATTATATATAAAAATATAATATGATATTATGGTGTATTAAAGGTTAGCAGTGACAACAACACAAAAGATGTACCTTTTATTTTTATTTCATGAAAAAGCAACGCCATTGGATCCATGCTGCTCGTGAATCCCTTTTTGTTATGTTTGTGTATTTGCGTTTGTGTTCTGTCTACCAAAAATCACGTTTTGGTTTGAACTAGTAGTGTTGCTATTGGCCAGCTAGAGTTTAAACAAATATTTGGCCAGTACACTAGATCAATTCAATCCCTTCAATCCCTATATGAGATACAAACAAACCAACAGCCACAGGGTGTGACAAACGGACAAAAAAGCAGGCAGGTTGCCATGCTGACGGACACAGAGTAGCACACTGACAGGCAGGCAAGGAGAAAGACACATACAAAGCAACATATTGACTCACATCACTTTGACACAATAGCCTGCAGTCTGTAGAGGTAAGTACAAGACCCCCCAAAGAACAAATAAGAGAAAGAGAAACACAAAGCAATTTGGTTTGTCTTTATTTCAGTAGACTTGTTTTTGAATGGAACAATTCAATAGTCAATTTCAGTAACTTAGCAACTAACTCCGTGATAAAGAGAAGGGAATGACATCTTTTGTTTGTGTCACTGTGTTGGGATGCAAGCTTCTTACCAGACATAGAAAATGATTTGGCAGCTTGGGCCAATAACAGCACATGTGTATTATGTCTGCCTTTCATTTAAAATAGAAAGTATATATTGTATGAGATACATTACTGGTAATTTAATGTAAGAACCCACTTCCATACACACTCATTCTTTGAATGTGTTTTGCAAAACTTGAAATTTGCTCAGCTACTTCTCACTACCACCAAGATACAGGATGCAAAATTATAGTAAATGAAAAGAACTTCACAAAAACAAGAGCGCCATGGCATGTGTGAAGCCACGTTGTCAGTTAAGTTCAGTACATTTTATGCTCGCTTTGACCTCCTCAACAAAGAGTCAGCTGTTAAGTCTACTCGCATCCAGAGGATCGACCACTGTCAGTATCCACAGCGGATGTGAGACAAATCCTGCTGAGTGAATATGAGTAAAGTTGCTGGACCTGATAACATCCCTGGTCGTTTACTAAAAACATGTGCCAATCAGCTAGTTGATATTATTTGTGACATGCTTATCATATCACTATCACAGGAGTGTTCCCAGCTGCTTCAAGACAGCTATCATCATTCCTGTACCTACAGAGTGTTTAGTGATCTCTGTGTAGTTCAGTGTTTAGTCTAAATGATTACTACCTTGTGGCACTTACCCCCATTCTGATTAAGTGCTTTGAGAAACTTGTTCTGTGGCACATAAAGAGTAACACCCTCACCAGTTTGCATTCAGAACCAATAGATCCAAAAAAGATGCAATCTCAATTGCCCTCCACTCAGTCTTCTCACACCTTGAGAAAAACAACACCTACTTCAGAATGCTGTTTGTTGATTTCAGCTCAGCATTCAACACAATGTCCCCCGTGAAAATGATGGCCCTCAGTGGCAAACTCGGCACTCTGGGCCTGAGTAGCACACGCTGCAACTGGATATTGGACTTCCTCCCTAACAAAGCCCTGACAGTGCTGATTGATGGTTACACCTCCTCCACTCTAGTGCTCAACAGCAGAGCCCCTCAAGGTGTGTGCATCCCCTTCCTGTTTCCCCCAACAAGGAGACAACTCTGTTGTGAAGTTTGTAGATGACACTATCATTGGAAAAACCATTATGAGACTTCATATCGGGAGGAAATTAATAATCGTGTGGTGGTGCACAGAAAATTCCCTACTGCTTACTGTCAGCAAAACCAAGGAGCAAAGACACACACCCATGTGTAGGTTCACTTTTTATTCCAAATGATAAAATTTGTTTGAATGTGTAATGAATTCAGAATTTACAAATCTCTAAGTGCAACACACTGTTTGACAATGTTTACCTTGCAATCCAGCAGAGGTCACTCCACATTTACCTTGACTGATGGCATGCCCTATTGACCTGTCAGTAAACTAAACTAGTAATGTTATGTTGTTCTCTATGAAAATGGAGGACAGTAGTGAACAAAGCATTGAGCAAAGCCATGTGGACAATCACGACAACAAAGCATCCAGGAAGCATATAGTGTTTCTCTAGACTTTATACAAAGCAGCTGCCTAGCTCTACAACAACAACAAAAGTGAGGCTGCAGACTCACTTGCTAACTTTAGCTTGCCACCCAAGTGAGGCAGCTGAGCAGAGGCACTATAGACGAGTGGGGCGTGTCAAGTGTACACAGTAGCGGAACTAGACTTTTATACAAGGGGTGGCCAGAGGGTGGTCAAGGCTTTATCAGGGGGGCCA
>NW_023340095.1:16166763-16171229 GCF_004916995.1 Morone saxatilis | reverse complement strand
ACGAGATAACAGTGCATAAAAAATCCATGGCCGTTCTCGGCTTCCGTAGTATTGAACTCAAAAAACTCTGAGCAATAAAGTGAATAAGAATATTTCTTAAAATGTTCCTTTAAAGGTCCAGTGTGTACATTTAGTAGAATTGAATGGCAGAAATAGAGTATAATATTAATTGGTATGATTTCATATAATTACCTAATAAAAACGTTTTTTATTTACAGAGGGAGCAGGTCCTCTTCCGCATATTGAACCATCATGTTTCTACAGTAGCCCAGAATGGACAAACCAAACACTGGCTGTAGAGAGGGCCTTTTGTGTCAAATGGTTGAAATCTGCAACTTCACTGCTAGGTGCCACTAAATCCTACAAACTGGTCCTTTAATGCTGGGAGAAACTAACCAGTTATGCTGAACAGAATAAAGGCGACCACAGTCTACAGCTATCTAGGCAGCATGCTAGCAGTTCCATGAGGACGTACAGAGGCACAGCGGTTTCTTGAGCTGTTGAGCTGATGCTAACATGCTCACAATGACGGTGCTAACATATTCACCATCATAGTGTAGCAGGCTTACTAACGTTTGGTAAATAGCACAAAACACAAAGTGACTGAAAACACATGATTGCAACCGTCCTAGCATTGAAAGTCAGAGGATTACAAAGTTGTCGTACATCCTGAGTGGGAAATGAACATCATATTTCAACATCCAACAGTTGAGCCATATCACTCAAAACTACATGCCAACTTCACAGTGATGCTAGAGTAAAAGTCTGAGGTTCGACACATTGGCATTCATCTTCTGCGCACTATAAATGGCTGTGCCAAATTTCACCTCAATTTATGACTTGTCACATAACTCAAAATGTCAATCTGCTACTGGTGGTTCTAGAGGAAAAGTCACACCAGGATTCATCTTCTGGTGAATATGAATTGTCTTCAAATTTCATGGCAATCCATCCAATAGTTATAGATATATCAGCCTGGACCCACCGACTAACTGTCATTGCAATCCCTTGATGACAAATTACTTACTACACAATATGAATATGAAAGTAGCCATACAAGTGTACTTATAATGTATAAACATATCCCTAAATATGTATGTATCAATTGTTTATTTCAACTCTACAGTATTATCTCATTCTTATGCTTTAGGGCTTGCCATCGAGGCCCAATAATGACTGATGTGAAGTGACATTTCCCTTTTTATATGGACGGGTTGGCTTATTTGTGAGAACACATTGTGGAAGCTGCGCTAAGTGGCTCAAGACGCAGTCTCAACATCAAATGGAAGAAAATTTATTTCCCCTCAAAGGCTCGATTCATAACAGCAGTCAGACGCTTGCTGCTGTCTCAAGAGCCGGGTTTGTTAATGTAGTGATTTATAGCACTTGATATGTTTAAGATACAATATAATGTTGCTGTTCCATTGTGCCCTACAACACCTTGTAACAGTATACAACCACACACGTTCAGTTTCTCTACTTTAACTTTCAATTTCTCTCCCTTCTTTTTCTCTAATCCGCTCCTCCCACCTCTCCCTACTGTTCTCCTCTATCACTCTCACACCTCCACTCCTCTCCTCATTCCACATCTCTCTCTCCCCCTTTCCCCCCTGCTCTCTGTCTCTCCCTGGTTCTTTGCCATCCGTCTGCCTCTGTGCCTGAGGTGCTGGTTGCTATTTGGATGATTTAGTCGGAGAGGGAAAGAGGGATTTCATTAGCTGTTTACCTGAGGGCCTCTGGTACCTGTGGTGCTATAAGGCTGCTTTATTAAAAAAGCCCACATTCGGCTATGAAGGAGCGCAGTGGCTCAGTGGGTTAAGGTTCACCCTGTGCATCTGGCCATGGGTTCGAGTCCCCGAAGTGGGTGTGCACCTTTGGGCCTGCGATACCTGCAGCACTACCAGAATGCTTTATTTATGTTCCAAGACTTGACGGCCATAAACACTGGGGCTCAGCGGGTTAGGGTGCACTGTGTGCTGTGGATTCGAGTCCTCTGAGTGGGTGTATACCTGTGGGCTTCTAGTATCTATGGGGCTATAACACAGTTTTATTAAAAATCTACACAATGCTGGTAGGGAGTACACTTCAGGTTACAGTATTCAGGTTGTGAGTTTGAGTCCATTTTAGAAAAAAAAAAAAGACTGCGAGAAAGGAGCTATTTCATTAACTGTTTACCTAAGGGCCTATGATGCCTGTGGCACTTCAAGCCTTTTTTTTTATGAGTTCTGTTCCAGGTTATTAAAAGAAAAATCCAGTTTATTACAACATGAGTCTTATGTTCAGTATTTTTCATTCATCATGTCTGTTGGTTATCATAGTCAATACCCGGGAAAGTGGATCACATAACTTACTAACAAAGTCCTACAGAACAAGAAACATGAGCCAACCTCAGTCTCCTAATGGTGCCTGTGTGGTACAAGAACATGCTCAACACAAAACATGTTAAGCAAATGCATTGAATATTACATAAGGAGCTGGTGGACTCCTAAAAATGCCCTCCTGCATGTCTCTATAATAGAAAACACATTATAAAGTGCCCGGGATGTACTGGCTGAAATTCAGCCGTGGAATATTTTTTTTGCCAGTAATATTAACATTAAAATCGATCATCAAAATCATAGAAAATATTCGGAGACAAAAACACAGACTTCAGAAAGTATACAGGCCAAAAAGTTATCAAAACCCCAAAACTGTCCTAGCTCACATCTCTGCGACTCAGTTTGACTCCATCATTGTCTAAAGTCACTGGCTAACAGTGGCAGCCTTCACTGGAATAAATCCACAATACCATCCAAGGTGGTGATACGTTTGTATGTGTCAAAGATATGGACAGTATGCAGAATATTGCAGACTGGATCTTTGACAGATTTATTTGACATGTCATGAGACTTATATGTCTGAGACTGCAAGGGCCAGGCTGGCTACAGCCGAGGATTATACAGGAATCACATCCGCAAACTCTATGACCACAGCCCAGCTGGGCCTGGATTGGAATGATTGGAGTCTTCCCAAAACGTCCTGATGACAGCCTGTCCTTGTCCCACAGACAAACATGTTTATGCACACATACACATCAACACCTTTTCTTCCAAATCAACATTTTTATGACCTGTAACAATGGAGCAACTGCTCCCAGTTACATCCATCAGTCAAAAACTTTACCTTCAGAAATATCACTTTCAGTTCATTGTGCCTGCGGATTGTTTCAGAAAGAGATGTATTTATCACAGTTGTTACGTCACCAGACATTGGACATCTTATCGCTGACCTGTTGTACCAACAATACACCCAAATTAAATGTCAAAACAAAATAATGATCTTGCTGTTCCTGGAACAGACACGTTTTAACACCAGTGTGACGAGAGAGATGTTTCATGCATTAAAAATTTTCCTCGAGTGTCAGATTATACTAGGGCTGGAAAAAACATGAAATGTGGATCACTGGATTCTAAGACCTAAAAGGAGCCTGATACAATATGAGAAGATCAATGCAATGTTGATGCTTTGCACATAAAATATTTTATCCTCACAAACAAAGAAGCAAACACATCCAGTAAGTTTTCTCACACGCAAAGTATCAAGATGCTGCATTGTTTTCATTTGGCCAATGAAATTCAAGTAATCCTTATGGATAACCCCTGCCACCTAGTTCCAGTCTGGGATCTTAATGTTACAGCTTACAGTGACATTTTATATAATTAGTGTGCTTCCAATTATGTGGCAGCAGTTTGAGGCATTTGTCAGTTTGAGAGTTTTTGAACATGCACAGGCCGACTGCCCTTGACAGACTCTCATTCCTTCAAATTAGACCGCTGCTGTCACAGTCGTGGTGCTGTCACAGGAGGAAATAATAGTCCAGTTAAGTAGTCCTGGCTCAGTTTTTGCCAACATAATCTTGCAATCTTGGGCAAAACTGGAACAAAGCGTTGGTCAGTGTAATATATGCAAGGTCAAATACCTTGCAGCGTGCAGCTTGTAGCATTGTACACAGGAAAGGAAACGTTGTGTCCTTGTGTCTTATAAGCTTTAACATCCTGGGTTTGCATTTTATTCTGTATCCTGTGGCATCACGCCCACACCAACACAGACCCCTGCGGTGACTTTGTCAAGGGGCTACTGTCGGTCTGAACAAGGCATTGGTTTAGTTATTTTTACAGTGTATAAGAGCTGAAATGTCCATTATTCTGTGTGAAAGGGGCTGATGAGTAATCGTGTACATCTGTGACATGTCCCATAGGGCATGTCATGGAACGGAAATAATGCCTCCTGGAAGCCTTCCTTGTACCCTGGACATATTGCATACTGTTAATTGAAGGGGAACCCAGTCTCTGCTTCTCTGGAAAGAAGAAAACCTGCACATTGATGAACTAAACACCTAACTAAATGAGGGGTTACAGAATCATCTTGCGAAAACCAGGGGCGGGTCCAGAGAATTTTCTGGTGGGGGGCACAGGGGGTAACAACAA
>NW_023340095.1:16159923-16166663 GCF_004916995.1 Morone saxatilis | reverse complement strand
AAGTGAAAACCAGCGAAGAAATGGGTAGAGTTGCCAAGTTCCCCTTTAACAATCCAAAACAATTTCCTTTGAGATGAGGAAAGTAGCTGCTTTTAAGGACCCAGCAACCTGCCATACATTTTTTTTGAAACACACAAGGAAAATGTAATGTGGGGCTGAACGTATTTGTGTCATTATTCACAGGTAGAAATGATGAAATCCCTTTAACTCCACATTGATTTTTGGGCGTAATGCTCATCCCTCCATGAATTAGCAGACAGTCCTAATCCTTGTCAATGTCACTGTATTAATAGCGAGTACTCTATTATATGTATTACGCAATTTGCAGTGATTACCTCTTCATGCACACACTGGTATCTATTACAGTTAAAATGCTGTCAAGAGAAGAGATCTGAGATCTGCCAACTGGAAGGCAATTGCGTTTTGACAGTCAAACTATATGTTGCAAATCTCTGCTCAGCTCTCATGCATGAAGTCCTTTATTGCTGTGTGGTGGAAAGCTCTTGTCAAATTTTCTGTATGTTTTACTGTCCATTAAGGTGTGATTTGATTTATTTACATTTTATGTAGTGTTGGTGTTATGACAGGCATTGCAGATGTTATGTAAAGAGTAGGTATAAGCCAACATTAAGTTTGCTTGATTCCATTAAGACCACTCCAAGCAGAACTATCAAGTAAGCAAGAGAATGAGTCAGGGGCAACGCCTGTGCACTTTACCTTCTCGAGTTTCAGTGTTTCTGCCTGGTACTTTGCTCAAAGTGCTCACAGGAGCGGACTCAGATGAGGCTGTATGAATTTGTCGCTTCTGTTCCCAGTTAAATGGTCAGTGAAAAAGTTTCAAATACATGAAAATCTTTCAAAGCACAGAAAAAGACCCACTTATGATTATAGCAGAATGTCAAAGAATACATGTAGAGATTTGGTGTAATTAGACATAGAGACTTTATTGGATTTAAATAACATTACACAAAAAAAGCAAAGTATTACCAGCTGGATAGTCACCCAGTTGTACATACACATGTTTTACTCTGTGTGTGTGTGTATGTGTGTGTAGGTGTGTGTGTGTGTGTGTGAAAAAGATGACAAAGAGAGAGAGAGAAAGAGACACAGAGACAGACAGGAAAACACCAAATGTGCATCCGTCAGACATGAGGATCACCAATTCAGTAAGCCATAGCAGCCAGAATAAAATCTCAAAGATCACATAACAAATGGCATAAAATCTGCCTCTACTTTATGATACTGGCTCTTTCTCTGACACACATACATACATGCATACACACACACTTTCCATACTAGGAATACACAAATGCTATCCAGATGATCCTTGTTCTGAGAGATAGCACATCTGTTTTGCCTGCCAAGTCAGAATAGTGGCTCTAATGACAATCATAATAGCAATGAATCTGTGCTGTCATAAGGGAGGTAGATCTGTTGAACCTCCTCCGTCTAATGCATAAACCAGAGCGGAAAACTACACATTCCAAACCACAAGTAAACACCTAAGGCCTTATAGCGTCATAGCAGCACAAACATACTTGTCAAGATAACGGCGTGGACAGCAGCCAGGAAAACCACATCAACAGTTTTTCACAGATTGTTTTCTTAAAGTTGTCACCATTTCAGAAAGAAAAATAGCCACAGTAAGCTCTGTCCTGTTACCGTTTGACATAGACAGTTGACGTTAAGCCAACCCTGAACATGTCAGGCTCAATAGTGGTTGCCATTACCCATGTTCTGGGGAAAAAAACCTGCCAAATGCCTTTATCTCCAGCACTTGTTTAGCCTCAGACAACAGTGACTCATGTATAAACACAGAAAATGCATGAGGGACAGACACACACATGCACACATAGACATACAGATACTGTACTCTCAAAACACACTTAAGGCAATGGTGGCCTGGCAACTGTGACCATTCGAGTAGATCTAAATGTCCCCTCGTATGCTTCTCTAACCCTTCATCCCTCTTCTTACCATATGAGCCTACGGCCTGAACAAGCTGCTTAGAAACATGGCACACTACTACAGTATATATCACTGAAACACAAGATCAGCTCTTTTCCGTCACAAAACATCACTATGCAAATATACATACAAGAGAATATTTAGTTTATTGTTAACACCTGGTTTCAGTACAATTCAGAATACTATGTGAATGTTTATAAAGATGCAGATGAGCATGTGGGCACAGATGTGGAGTGGATGCAATTTATATTTGCATGTTGTTACGGAAGTCTTGTGTCTCCACATATTGTTGTTGACATTCACAGCAAGATGGCTGTACTAATCCAAAATCCACACCAGAGACAGCAAACATCAGCACTAATGAAACAATACCCAGATGCTAACAATAACTCTCAGACAACACTGTCTTTAATCCTCATCATTATGCTCCACAATATTATTTCTACACTCACTCCGCATGGATCATATTGATATCACGGCTGAAATGACTAATCCATCTTTATTATAATACAACCCTTAAGACTATATTAAAAAATAACTCACGCTGCAACTTGCATGTGCACCAGAGTTGTCAACCCTGCTCATCTTGACGAAACAACAAAGATGCTTGGGACAGCCTTTTTTTTCTGGTTCTTTCAAGGGACAATGAAGCCTTTGTTGTGCCAGGAATGAGATTCACATTTAATAAGTAAATGTGTACAAGTGTACAAAAGAGCAAGTCTGGATTAACAACCAGACAAAGCTGGCAACTATCCCTGTGCTCCAGACCTCCAGGGGCCCCAAAAGCCCCAAATTCATTGTTTTGCCTTGGTAATTTGATTAATTGCAAATCTGTTAATGAATTTGCACCACAAAAGTACAGTAGTCGTGGCCATCTTTTAAAGAGGCCCTGTGTCATAATGGCATCGTGTCTATCTCTAATAAAATGTGTTTTAGTAAAATTAATCAAGTATTAATTTAAGCACTCGGCTACTAGAATTCAGCAAGCGATAAGTTGTGGTTCAGTAGCGGCCCAGCAGCAAATTCTTTGTAAAGAAAAAGAATGACAGCATCCGTAATTTCAGCAAGTGCCCCAAAGCAACATATGTTTAGGTTCAAGTGACAAAGCCTTGTAGCAGCTGTAGTAATTTTGATGGAAACAATGTAAGAAGTCAGGTGAGTGACAAAATCTGCCTACGGAGGTTGTGGTGGATTTATCGGTCAGGAAAAGGTCTGCTGTTTGTTTCCCGTTTCGAACTGACAGTTGACATTGTTTATTTTTTTTAAGCATGACCTTGTGACTGTGTTTCCTTAACCAAGTGTTTGTTGTAGTAACCATGACGATAAAGGTCCAATAACCTTCATGAAATTATAGCAATTATTTCCTTAAACCTAACAAAATCATTTTAGTGCCTAAACAAAACCAAACCTTAATCACATCTCATCTTAAAACTGATTTATTTTTGTTTACTTATTTTTAACAATTTTGGAATTTGTTGCACTAGAAGGCCTGGACGGTGTATTTTATAGTAGAAACAATAATAGATCCTCTACCTTAAAAGTAGCTTAACTATCGAATGCCTTCTCCTTAATGGAAAGCTGAGAGTAATACCGACGCAATATCACCCACTTCAATTACATACATAAGTTGCAACTCAGTAGGGAATCTGCATCTGTGCATTGCCATTCAACTTTTTCTTATCTTCTTCTCACTGCTGATTTGTCACAATGCACCTGTGCAGCCCCGCCAGGCAAATTTGCTCCTCAAATACCAGCTTTGCTCACATCAAACAATTATGACCCTGCCTGATCTGCCAACCCCTGTGCCCCAGAGATTCCCTCTGCAACACCTGTTGACGGTGTCCTTATCATTGACTAGCAGCACTTCCCCTGAGTGCAGCCGCACTATTTGTCAGTGACACTTGTGTCAAAGAATATAGGACCATTTATTGTAATAAATGGTTATGGTTATGCCTTTGGATGAGCAGCCTCTGCTCATGAGGATGCTCTGCAATCAGAGCAGCTGTGAGAGTGGCAGAGGATCCAATAAAGCTCCCAAGAGCTGAGATATGGGCACACATAGTGCTAAAGGTAAGAGATGCCATTGTCAAGCATGGTAATAAAGGGGGTTGATTGAAATCAATCAACACAACCAGTAACAGCTTTGTGTAGTCTTTGTGGAGAGAAGATGGTTTAACCAGCAGCAGGGGCATAACAAGAATGACTGAAGGCTTGTCACTTTACAAAGGCCACCTCATTGACTGAACATGATTGATCACTTGTGTGAAGGTGAGAAGAGACCCTGATAGCAATCAGTCAACACTATACACAATTTGTGGTAGAGACACGATGATTATAACAGTATTAATTATAACGAATGGACATTCACATTAGCACATTTGTACTCCCATTTGAACACAAAGTGTAACATTTATCTCACCAAACCTTCTGCAAGATGTATCAGAATGTTCAGTATGTATGGACAATGTTTAAACTTTCCATTATATTATTATTAATATATTAATGGTCAGTCATTCTCGGGAAAGACAATTGATATCCAATCACTAGCTGGCCAGTGCAACCTTAAAGCTGCAGCAACTGATTTTTTTGACCTCTTGAAGGCAGTGATACAAGTGTGAAACACAACAATGATGTTAACAAAAATGTTAGCAAACCCTTGCCTGTTTTACACATCCAGCAGAAACAGATCAGCGTTAGCATTCATTTGGAGTTATGTTTGTGGTCACCCATGGATATAAGTCCAATATTCACTGTCCTTTTAGCTCTGTTTCGGTCTCTACCAACTTCTGAGGGAAATATCTTGGTCTTAAGCAGCTAGATTCTTCATGATGTTCACCAGCTACTCACTAACTTTGTCCTCTGTCTGTTGATCAATTTTGATCATCAATTTTATGTATGTGATTTTTCAAAAACATCAAACACCTTGGTGCCCTACATTTTGGCTGCAATGCCAAATACAAATAAATTTATATTTATAATTTTTAATGAATGTAATTTGCTATAATTCTTTTGACCTTAGTAATGTGTGGAATGCAGAATTTGTAGTGGAGTATTTTAAGTGGGGTATTAGTGCTTTTACTTGAAATGAGATTGAATCCTCAGTCATACTGTACCCCTATTTAACAATGTAGCAATAATTCAACAACTCAATTTCTATGTATTTTTATATCAAAAACCAATCATTTTGTCTTCCTGTGCTTATGTAAGCATGAATCAACCATTTTCAACCAATCATATCCTGACATTTACCTGTCAATCGTTCTTCAACTTTTAGCAATACAGAGCTAAGATTCATTAGTTAGTGAACACAACCTCTGAGACAGACAGAGTCTAGTTTGACGACAGAGGTACCGAGGTGATTTATGGAGTTTCAGGATGGACTAGAAGATAACAGTAATGTTAGAAGCAGTTAGCAAGTTAGTTTGTGCAGCTAACATTAGCTGACTCCCTGCCATGCTGTTACATATAATAACGAGCTTGGGACTATGATCACCAATGTGACATTTTTAAACAAACATTTATAGTAACCTTTAGTGCTTCTATTCTCATTGACATTTATCTGTTCCTAAGTGGAACATGCTAATTAGAGATCCACGACTTGCATATTTGTCATCATAGATATTTTATACTGAGCTTTTTTTCATGGCCAATATTTGTCTCTCAATTTTCTGAAGAGGAAAAGAACTTATTATTGGCATCTGTCTGTAATTGGTTGTGAGCAAGTGCATAATAACTCGTTTAAGCTGGAGTACTCTCTATATGTGTGTGTGTTTTTGGTGGCTGAATGAGGTCGGGCGGTCTGGGGAGCAAGTCATAACGTCAAACGGCCTTTGTGACACCGCAGGGAAATCAGTCTCTCACAGCTCTCCAAAAAAAAGAAGACAAAAACACAGACGTCTATGTTGCTGTATTTCTCTATGTGGGAAATGCTGCTAGCAGACACATACATACTTCCGTCTGCTGTTTACTGCAGGAGAACTTCATTCAACAGGACTGTGAGATTTGATTTGAGAACACACTATGTACTGTTATCTCACTTTAGTTTCACTATATGTGCATATTTAAAGGACCAGTGTATAGGATTTAGTGGCGTCTAGCAGCAAAGTTGCAGATTGCAATTAACACCACTTGCATTTGTATTTGACGATCTGGGAATGAGAACGGGCTGAGAAGTGCGTAGAAGGAACTAGAAGGAAATACAGCCAGTATTTTGTTTTATTCATTCTGAGCTAGACATACATGAAGGTACAGTTATCTCAGTGAAGAGAAATTAGGACTAATTGATGTCTGAAGCGTAAGATTTTATTGTTGATGATTGTTTCCTGTAACACAGAGGTTTTAGCTGATACAATTCTCTGTCTAACTGTAGTTTATTCTCCTGCAGTAGCTCGTCACTATGATTTATATTTTTAACACAAAGGGATCGGTGCACACAATAAACCACAAAAGCCGTAGGCCGATCTAGAATCTTCCAAAAAAATGCTCACAAAGGCAGGCCATACAACTATTAGTTGTGAGACTGACAGCATTGTGCTTTGGTGCACTCAGTGAAATATGCTCAGACGTTCAGCCTGGCAGGGTTGAGCACGTAACACAATTAATGCAAGGTAGGCAGGGGAGCCAGTGTTGGGCACGCTAGACACTAGACAGGGCTTGACAAAAGGTAGAAAAGTTGGCTGCCATTTTGTGGCAGGCATATTGTAGCCTGCAGGTGAGCTTTTTTACCTTATATATATATATATATTTATATATATGTTCTTAATATATTATAT
>NW_023340095.1:16121995-16159874 GCF_004916995.1 Morone saxatilis | reverse complement strand
CTGATTCTGATTCTGATTCTGAGCTCAACAGGGACTGCAAGTCACTAAACAATCACTGAACTTATTGTCTCTATACTGTAGATATTTGATCCTCTTGTTACCTTCCTTTAAAATATAGTGTAAGGCTTTAGTGAACTTATTTTCCATAAAATCACTCTTCCATACTGTCATACAGTATTCATATGGTAACAGATATAAGATATTATTAACATTTACTGTGTGTATAAGCTACTGTACAACAGCAATAACATATACATGTGACTCTTTGTTTTAAACTAATTTGATGTCATTATGAGAACAATGTTTTGCTGGGAATATTAGAACCATATTTTGTTTTTGTCACAAAGCCCTATATACATAAAGACTAGAAATCACAGTAGTTTCAGTCACTGAAAAACAGATTTAGAATTACTTATCTAAGACTAACATTCATGAACCACATAAATGAATTGGCTTATGTCATCAGTTAAATGCTGACTACACTAAACTTGCTCTTGTTCCGCTCTTTACTTGGACACAAATCAGATGGTCTTGAGTGTAGTACAGTGTCATAAATAAGCTTTTACCCTTAAGAACACTAGTTTTAAAGTGGTAAACTTGACGACTTATCAACAGAGTGGTTTGATTGGCTCACAAATATGACTCAGCAAAAGGTGCTGAATAGAGCTGTGGTGAGTTGTGCACTGTGCAGATGTAAGCTACAACCTACTGATACCGTAACATGAACTTTTATCACATGGCACTACATTAGTATTCCAAAATATGGTCACTGAATTTGTAATTTCAAGTGCTGTGTGCCTTAATATCAGTAAAATAAACCTATTTAAAGAGTCTGGTATGTATGGTGACCTTTTCATATTTTAAATTATCTCAACTGATAAAAAAATAAAAATTTTATATATATTTTTGTCCTCATATCATTAGCAATGCATGGTACTTTATGTTGTACTCATGAGAGCTTATTATGGTATCACGAATATAATAATGTATGTTAAATAGTCCCATATCCATATCCATATGCTCGCCACAAAGTGCTGAGTACTTCTCAGCCAATTCTGTACTGCCCTCAATCTAGAGGCCCTAACATGAGAAACAAATTCAAAGTGACGAGTCACCCTTTTCACATTTGCTACTGTGTTCACCTGCACGGACACAATACAAACAAACATTGCAGCATACACAGAAAAATCCAGCGCTAGAAACTTAAAAACACAACGGTGGCTAGCATCACAGTTTACAACCACCACACAAGGCATAACCACTGCCCTTCTAAGCTGTTTACACCACAAGTGTTTTCTGCGAACCGTGGAGCCATGTAGAACTAACAACCCACTCATTTATCAGTTCCCATCTGGAGGAAATTCCTGTCATCTGAGGAGGATTTTCAGTTTGTTTAGAAGATTTTTTTGAGTCTCCACTTCCAAACCCAACAGGTTAAAGTTTGTCCGTTATTATGGTGCCTGTGATGAAGGAGGCAAATCAACAGTAGACAAATATAACATAGTATTTAGACCTAGGCACTTAGTCCACAAGGCATCACCGTCATTCACAAGGAAAAACAACTGACAGCAAAATATAAAACATAATTTTAGAATTACATAGCAAGTTGTCTATTTTTTTTTAAGCTGCATAATGACTTCTAAGTTATCACACATGCCTTGCTTTGAGCATGCCTTGGTCCACTGTGACAAGAGATAACTGTATGCTTCTTTTGGTGTTTTTTTAGTATAGCTATGGAGTTATTTACACTGTAATTAAATAATCCCTATGTAAGTTTACTCACAGTCATGGGTTTAGCTTCTATAATGCTACACTATATAACCTGTTTTTCCACTCCACATTACTGTCCCTATGAGCACAGATTTGGCCTACAGACAAAGGATGTGGGGTGCTGTGTTGCCGTAGAAACTGTTTCTTCTGGATTGTGCCTGCATCCATCTGCCTCAGCAGGTTCCCATGGTGCTGACTGTAGTGTAGCTGAACTTGGACATGGACGCTCCTGTTGCCATAACGTCCTCCTCGTTGTCCCGTAGCCCACGGCGACGACGGCGGTGGCAAGGTGCGGCACAGCACGAGAACGTGGCAAGCAGAGCTTTTCGGAAACGGGTGTTCATGAAGCAGTAAATAATTGGGTTGACGCAGGCGGACGTGTAGCACAACAAATGGATAAAAGCGATGGGTGCACCTGAGAGAGCATGTTTTGCAGAGAGGTCATCGAAAGCCCGCCAGGTGTTGGCACAATACAGTGGCATCCAGCAGAGAAAGAACAGGACAACAATGACTACCAGCATGCGGATAACTCGCTTCTTGGCCTCCAGCTTGGCCTCGGACGTGTTGCTGCGTGGTCTTTCTGCCTTGACTGCCCTGCTCGATGCAGCCATGGTGGACATCTCCATCGTGTGTGTCCGCTGGACGACATTAACATAGCAACCATCTCCATCGTCACTACCAGCAGACACAGTGGAGGTCAGTCCATTCTTCACATCTGTATGAGAGAGCAGAGTAAACAAGTATTTCTATGAATTAAATATAACAAAAGTACATACTTTAGTATTGTATTTAAAACGTAATCCCCTAATATGTGAGTGATGTGTCAATTTTGCAACACTTATGCTTTTGCTTTACCTTGTAGATATTGTTAAGGGCCAAATATACACCCCATGCTCCATACCATACTATCAATACTAAGTCTTCTTTCAAGCATCGGTACTGCTTCTGTGCCTGCCTGACTTTTTGGCTCCATTGTTTTAGTCCCTTCTTGTAGAGTATTTTTCATATATTTGACTAATATTTCTGCCACTAAACAATATTTGACCAGGGAAGCTGTGTGCTGTGCCACATCCAGTTAATTTCAAGAACTCTTAAGTTAACAAATAAGCCAAAAAAAAACCCACAGCTCTGTGATAACACATGCACCCATTTATGAGTTTTTTTTTGAGTGAATCATAGCTCTTAAAGAGCAGCAGCTCACCTTAATGGAAATAAGAGTGACTAGCAATTCTTGCTGAGCCACAGTGATCATCCATCAGGGGATATTGCAATTTATTGATAAAAATCTAATCGTCCAGTTTTGCTTCTACAAAGGATAAAGTACACTGAGTATAGTAATAAGAGCCATATGCCAAGCAAATACAAACAGGAACTGTAGAGAGAGTTTAGCCAATTTGCTAAGCCACTCCTGGTTTATTAAATCAAACACATTTTCCAAGAGGCTATTTTAGAAGTTCATTATACTTTTTCCCCTGATTTCCTGTTTGTTTATTTTTTCACCTCGTGCTCTTTGTCTCTCAAGCTCTTTTTTTTTGACAACCTTTTTCTCTCTGAGACCAAACAGATGGTGAAGTCCAGGCCCGCAGCTGCCAGCCAATCCATCCTCTAATGGAGCACCAGCAAACACAGTCCATGCTGCTATCATCCCAGACACACTCTCATATGCCCACAAAAGGTTATGTTACACTTAACCTGCACACATTACAATGATTGTAGTGCTAATGAAATCGTTGTCATTAAAAAGAAATTGCTCATTATTCACATAAATCATGTAAAAGAAATGGAAATGCTAACATTTCCAGCCTGGTGCTCAATAGTGCAATTGCAATCAAAACATCATTAAAGTCAAATATGGAATACTGCTTGATAAGACACATTTATATATTTACAATATGTCCAAACTATAATATAAATATACTACTGTGCTGAAACAGTCATAAATTGTCAATGCTGTGTTTAAAAATCTCCTTCTCTGCCCTCTGGGAACTTATGGCCTTTGAGGTCAATAGAAAGCTTTTGAATCAGAGTTTTGTGGCCAGTGATCTGGTACAAGAGGTAACTGTATTATCGCCAATGACAGAAACAGGATTAACAAGTTTATTTAAAGGTTCAGTGTGTATGATTTAGTGGCATCTAGCAGTGTAGTTGCAAAATGTAAGCATCCATATCTATAGCCAGGGTTTGGTTTGTCCCTTCTGGGCTACTGTAGAAAGATGGCGGTTCAACATATGGACAGTAGATAAAAAAACATTCAAGGTAACAAGAACATAACGATTCTTATTTTCAGGTGATTATACACTAATGAAAACATACCTATGCATATTATATTCCACTTCTGCCATTAGATCCACCTTTCCTTGATTCCTAACCTTTTTTAAAGGCTTCATTTCATATTTATTGTCTATTTCCAGGTCCATAACTTTATTAGTGTAATAAACAATAATAATTGAATCAACTATGTACTGTAGTACCATCCTCATTCATTATGTTTAATAGTTCAAGTATTATTTTCCTAAATTCTTTCATCCATCCCCATCCCTTCTCTCCTCTGAGGTAGGGTTATTAGGTGAAATACACATCATATGTTGACCTACAACTTTACTAGAAAAAGTTTAACCATCTGGAATCTGATGTGCAGGTTGGGTCATCTCAATTTGAAAAACCAATACCTACTGGGAAGAATTGTAAAGTCACTATTAAGATTCATTTTCTTCAATCAGAAAAGTTTTACCCGAGGTGGCACCACCAGATACATATATGAGGTATATTACATTAGCTATTGGCTTTTTAAACAAAATGTAATTTGGCCTAAAACTAGCTGTAGATGGGAGTGAGTGGTACTATCATATTCTTTCTGCTCTCTCTAGGTGGTTTTGGTAACAGTGTATGTTTCTATATACTTATTGCTGTACTTTTGTGTACTTTAATATTCTCTGCTGCCTGTGAGCCAAATTGCCCTCTGGGACTTCAATTAAAGCTTACTACTAGTATCTTTGTCACATGTAGTGATCATGGCCTCACCAGTAGAGTCTTTTTTCTGGCCCATCTCAAAGTGAATGCCTCTATAAAGTTCCCTGGAGATAAGTCCATAGGCCACAATCATCACCAACCCTGGGATTGCAAACAGCACAAGCAGTAGCAGAATGTACCTAAAAGAGACACATGAGAGAGGTTAAGATCCTGATGTCCATGCATGTAGATAATGGTGCATCCAGGCACTCATGTAGTCCCAGTTTGTACCTCTCATATATTAATATATTACCATTACCTGGACCTGAACCTGATCTTTGAAAAACCCAGAATGTCGTCCAGCAAAATGCACTGTTGTCCGGAGAATATTTTCCAGAATTCTCAACGACTCTTCCAACTATCTACATTAAATAAGATCCCATCCACTGTGTGATAAATATTCAACTCTGTTCCCAAGATGCAGTTCCTTCCTAATCCAAACAAAAATGTTAGCATTATGTCCTTGCTCAGTTTGTGCAATGTGAATCAAAATTACAACAGTGTACATCAGTTTGATCTATACTAATGTGACGGTTTCATATCATCATACAAACATTTTTATATTTTTAGTGTGTTGTATAAAAAGATAACTTCTTGTGTCCTTGATGGGAAATAAGGTTGTAACTTGGCTTAGGGGTTATGACACCAACCGTGACCTGGATTGAGACCTTTATTGTTGCTCTCTCTCCACCATGGTGTTTTATTAAAGGTAAAAATAACCACATATATAGCATTCTTTCATCCAAATGGTAAGTCTTTAGGGGCTCTGGAAATATCAGCTGTAAATGTTGAGAAATTACCCTTTGGAGTTTTTCAAAGATCGCAGGTGATTAAAAAGAACAATGCTTTGCTCTATGAATCTTATGGTCAAATAGTGATACAAAGTGGGTCTAGTAGCCATGCACAAATTTATTCACCCATAAGCAAGCCTAAAGTCAGATAAGGACATATAATCAAACACAAAAGAAAAAACACACACAAATACAAAAACATAATTTTCAACTGTGCACAAATTCACACAGAAAAACACAGAGTTGAATGAAATTAGCCCAAAGCCTGTTCCATCCTAAATCCAAACCTCCGTATGTTACTACAAAAACTACAAAATAAAAAACCTAAGAAGACTCAAAAACCCTAACACCGTCTGGTCTCTTTATCTACCCTAATGTTTCCACAAAAACACGCACCATAAAGTGAGAGCTGCTAAAAACAGGCTCTACGTCCAAACATGGAAGTAAATGAGATGTTTCAATGTAGCGTGCCTTGAAAGTACACACACACACCTCAAACACAGTTCATCTAAAGTTTATTTAATGCAACACAGCACATTGTCCAGACGGCAAGCAGTGGGAGACTGGGAAAAAGATGGATGATTTGACTGCAGGTTTTATGATGAGTGGAATTTTGTGTGCTGCAGTAGGCTGGGTTACAATGAAATTTTACAACACTGTTTTTTATTATCTTCCCCATGAACAAAACCACCAATTGCCCAATTTATATGTGAATCTGTCTGGATTACCTGTCCCTGCTGGAATAAAACCCATTTGTAATTACAACAAGATAAGTCCGTTTACCATTATAACAGGAAACACACATAATAACAAGAAATGGATCCAATTAAAGCCTAAGGAGAGGACATTGTGGTGTATAGGCACTGAAGAAACTGTGCGTGTATGTGTGCGCTCACTAATCTCTGTTTGTTCTTTTATTGATTGTGTCCTTTATAATCTGTCAATGAGATGTACTGAGCAGTGAATGGTTTTATAGGACCACGGTGGCTGTGAGTAATGTGATGACTGTTCAGGATTTTGTTGCTAAGGTTCACAATCATTCATAAATATAAAGAGAATTCCATTTCTGACTGACATTTCATGCAATGTGAGTAATTCAACGTTAAAATTACCTTGAATTGGGTTGCTGATACAAAAAAAAAATTTTTTAGTGCTCAGTTAAATCAACAGTTTTTCCTGAGAGTGAAAATAACCATCAATGTGTACAATTACTGACCACGTACCTTCATCTGGGAAGATGATGTAAGTGTAAGTGTTTCTATCATGCAGCCCTCCATGTACTTCCAGTGGATCAATAACAAATGATGCTACCTGAGACTGTTTAATATGCAACATAGCATGGAAGAAACTCTATTGTCTGAAATAAAGGCAAATTCATTTAAAAACCATTTAAAACCCAAACACTCACCAGGCCTGCTCTGCCGTTGCGAGGGGCCACTTGTGGCGACACTGGTGAGCAGTGGTGTTGTCGGGACGCTGAAAAGACTCCAAGTGACTGATGATTGGATAGGGGATCATGATGATGAAGGCCAGCACCCATGTAGCAGCAATCACCCGATAGGCATGGGACCTGGTCTGCCATACCCGTGACTTCAGGGGGTTACAGATAGCGCTGTAGCGCTCAATTGCTATGGCAACTAGGCTAAAAGTTGAGATGCTCACTGATATGCCTGCCGGAAAACAAAACAGATTATTTAAAAAGTAAGCAAACATGCATGCTACTGTCTGTACTAAAATATCTTGTCTTTTAATGAATGAAAAGTAATTACCGCTTTGTGCTCAGAATAGAGTTTGGAGTAATACAAAGCAACAAAAACATGTTTGTTGATGTGTACGTAATATCTGCAATAATAACAGAGAACAAAATGTGGTCCTCTGTAGAGATGCGCTTGCAAATGAATATAGTGTGAGGCGGAAGGTGGGGATGGTTATCTGTGTCCTAGAAGAAATCATGTTGGGCTAGGCCACTGATGTGATCTGCCGTCTCCCTTCTGACAGACCAAGACGGGAAATTACTCTTTACCTCTCTTATTCATGTCCTCAGCCAGAATACAAACTGTGTGTGTGCCTGTGTGAGTCAGGACCCAGGGATGCACTGTCGTCTGTATCTAGGAGGGCAGCTTTTTGAGCAGATCCCACTGAAGCACAGAACAATCAGCCAACAGTCTCTCCCCTGGGTTCATCCACTTTCCCTCAGCGCACTGTAATGAAGGCTCTCCATTCAGAGGCCATGTGCTTAATCCACCTTTTCAATTTCTCAGATGTTTTTTCTTCCAACCTAAGCACGATGTTCCTGTTCTTGTTAATTTTATTTATCTCTTTCACATCACAATCATTTTGTTGTTATTCTCTCTGTCACTAATTTTGTTTATCTTTAATCTAGTATTTATTCTACAATAACATTCTCTTTATTTTCTTTGTGTGCTGCAAAAGTCAATAACTAAGGTCATTCACTTACTCAAATATAGTAAGAACAATTGAGAAGTTTTTGTACTTTACTTTCCATTGAATGCTACTTCATACTACATACTCCACTAAATACATAAATATTGACAGCTACACCATATATTTTATTGAATTTCTGCCAATAGATCCACCTAAATGTTACACACTAGACTAGACATCAGCAACTGTGGCGACAGTTTGCAGACCCATAACACATATTAGTTACATTACTTGCTGTGTCTTTGTTTGCACTGTATCATGGCATAGTATTGGATTTAATTTTGGATGCAGGAATTTTACATGCAAGTAAGTATTTTTAGGTTAAAGGACTACACTTTTATTAAAATAAATAGTTTTGGATCAGATGCTTATTTGCTTTACTGCCAATAGTTAGATGATGATCCGTAACTCTGATGTCTGTAAATATGAATCTATGGACAGCAGCAGATTAGCTTAGCATAAACACTGGAAACAGGAGGGAAATGCTAGCCTCATGCTCCAGGAAATCAAGCACATTACCCACCATTAAACCACAGTGTTTCCTTTACACTCTTTCTATGGATTAAACAGGCTGAATTTCATATGTAAATTAATAAAGCATAGCGTTAGTTCAGGCAGAGCACTGAAGTCACATTTGCAAATGGGGTAGATGAGGCTGTGGTCTGCTGATGTGATACTGTTCAATGGTAATATATGATTGCTGCTTGTTTCCACTTGTTTTTGCAGATCAGGTTCACAGTTAAAATAAATCAATACAGGAGCTGCATCTGAATGGTTTAGTTCAGTAAAATAATGGGCTGCAAAGTTTTACAGGCTAAGCGTGTAGCCCCCTTTCCATTTTATATTGGATGCCAGTCAATCACTTCTCAAAGCAAAGATAATCAAACTGAAATGTAATTTTTCTTTTTTTTTCTATTTAAATTAAAATTAGGTGCTGCTTCGAACAAATTCATTAAAATTATCAGAGAAAACTGTTGGTTGTTTGTTGACGGTAGCTCTCTTCCTTTCAACCTGTTAAAGAAGAGAAATGAAATCTGAAGGATTTGCCAAGGACCTACCATTGCAAGTGTAATACAATTGATCAAGGCACCATTTTTAGAGAGAGATCAATATTTCGATCACATTTTTTTCTGGTATCAATTTATTTGTTATGGCTGTGGTCGACGCCCACCCCTTGCAGTTAACTCTGCTTAGTCAAAACAAAGTGATTATCACACTGACTTAGTTGCAATATGTCAATATACACTAGGGTATGGGTGCTGTCTTTTATTTTGGTAAGTACTCGTAGCTAGTGAGGCTTTTATCTCAATTCTTGAGTCCTCTTTTGGTTTTATTTATTTCTTTGATTTGAACAAGACCCATTCCTTTGTAGTTTTGCCTCACCTGTTTCCTTTTGTATAAGATCTCTAATTTCCTTAAAATAAATAACTAACCATTAAAATCTGGTTATGTTGCTTCCCTATCCCCTTATTCAAGCTGGGTTGTAACAGTACTTAAGCAGGTATTTCTGTATATTGACCTTAATCCTGAACTTAATTAAATATAAACATTTTCCAACAAAATATTCCAAACCTGTCTTTCCATATTTTGACTGAAATTCCCATCGGCAGACGTACTTCTAACCCTAACCCCAAAGCATTGAAGTATGGCTGAGCCGCCTAAAATTCAGTTAGATCAGATATAAATGGAGTTGGCCACAGAAAACATTTATGCTGTAGGGCAAAGGTTACAGGAAAAAGATTATCCCTTACATTGTACAGATGGCTGTATAGCCGTGCTTATAAAATGCTTTTTATATCAGTCCTTACCACATAGCACTAAATCCTTAAATCCTATCATATAAAGATTATAATGAAACAGTTATTTATCAGATACATATCGTCTTCGGACAGCTTAGTTGACCAACAATGTAATCGGCATCAACATCAGATATTTGTTTGACCCAGTAACACCAAAAACACAGATGGATTTCACTGGTCTAAATTCTCTGTCTGTAAATCACTGGATTACCTTGAACATAATTTGATTCATATACTGAAATCACTGTGATATAGTAACTGTACTAAAAGACTTCAATAAATGAATGAGTAAGAAGATCATTAAATGGGAAAATGATAATTATCCTGCATCCAGACACTAATAAAAGCTAATATAGTGTTTGAGGGAGCAATTGTTTTTAGGAGAATTGTTTTAAACTGAGCTCTTAGTGATTTAAAAAAAAACTTTTTTTAATGTGACTTTGTTCACTTCAATTCTTATTCTGTATATCTTCTGGGCAACAGATGCTCCGAACAAGGTATTTGACTAATCATATGAATTTGGCAGCATGGAAAGTGTGTCCAGAGCTGTGTCCAAATCCCTCACTATATTTGGTACCTTGTGCTTGCCCTCCACATGCTCTTTCTATTTCCTGCAAAAACTCAAATTCCAGCAATCAAGCAAAAAGAAAGTAGTGTCTGTATGTATCTGAAATATCAATTTACTGCTCAATAGTAAACTATAGATTGTATGTTACAGTAATAGTGAATAAGGGAACAAGGAAGGGATTGTGGACATCAGTATATATTATAATGGCAATGGCAATTTTTTATCTTGCCTTCTCATCACTAATCAACCCCTGCTTTGCCCTGTCTCTCACCCATGAGGTAGGACACTATCTTGCACATGGCAGCACCAAAGATGAAGTCCTTGAGGATGCTGGGGATGAGGGTGAAGGGCATGCAGAAGACGGCCATCATCAGGTCACTGACAGCGAGTGACAGCAGGAAGGTGTTGGTCACGGTGCGCATGCGTTTATTGACGGTCAGCACCACAATGATCAGCAGGTTGCCAATTACACTCAGGAAGAAGATGAGTGAGTAGAGCAGGATCCGCAGTGTGTGGTCCCCATCTAGCAAAGAAAAAGAACCGACACGGAACCAACTCATCAGTTGTGTTTTACATGATGATCAATACGTTCACACTGTCTTCATTGATCCCAACAGGCTCAAGCTGGTAGTGCTGTATATAACTATTTCTCATAGCTGCTTATTTTCTTCTGTGTTTGTGTGTTAAGTACACAGGCTGTACCTGCACCTGTTGATGAACAGTCTCTAAAAACAAAACTCCACCATATCACATTCCCTGAGCCAGTTTGTGACACTGTTGTACAGTAGCTCAGTATTCTTTCTGAAAATAATGCAATGCTAGACTTTGACTTCCATAATCTCTTGTGTTACAGTAATAAAATGTCAGTTGCATCAGCTGTTTTACTGTTTATTATGAGTGGGCAGGTAAATAAACCCACACAATGCCGAAAAGAAGGACTGAGGTTTGAAACTGACGTTCCTAATTTTATTGTCAGTTGACATTTTCTCGTGTTGATGGTGGTATGTCCACCTGGTGGGTCCTATAGGTAACACACAGTCTGTGGCCTTTAGTCTGACAGTTGATGATCACTAGGTGACCCAGAAAAGTACCTGGACTCTCAAGTACTACAGTATACTGTCTCCAGGGGTTTTAGCATACTTAATATGGATGTGTTATATTTTTTTATTTAATTCACTATTGCCTGTGATAGCTGCATCTAAATAACTAAATACACTTGGAGAACATCTGTATAGGACACAGGGACTGAAATAAAATTTAAAGTAAAAAGTAAAACCCAGGCTGTACAAATATTTACATTATAAGTCCGTACACAAATACACAAAAAAATATAATAATAAGGAACAAAGAAACTTGAGTACAAGCAACGTTGCAAGTTGCAAAGCCACTAAAGTCACTATGTGTTAACGCAATATTATATATATACATAGAAACAAAAGTTCATATTTTAACAGCGATAACCCCATCTCACTTTAATTATACATTTGTATGCATGTAGTTCAATTCAATTCAATTTTATTTGTATTGCACATAATCATAACATAAGTTATTATTTTTTCATAGAGCATATATGATAACAACAATAACAATATAAAACTCTCTAAAAGGGACCATCCTGCTAAACCAATGAAAAGAGGAGATAGAAACACTACTGTGTCTACAGGGGCCGCCAGAATCAACAAAAAATAAAAACAATTCCTTGTTGCTGCTTTAAGTAAAAAAATATGAGTGCTTTTAGCTGGTACACAGGCAGCCCACCACAACCAATTACTATTAATTAGATCCATTTTTTTCAGTCCTTCAGAGCCACTTGTAGCAGTTTCTCTGCTGTGTACAAAATTTGGGTACTATATATATATATAGTATATATTTTCCACCTTCAACGTTGAGCCCTTCACACAAAGTACAAAATACTGTACCCTGCAGCCCAAAGCGTGTCTGTGCCCTCAGCCATCAGCAGCTTCACTGGATCATGCCCTTTAAAGTCCATGTCCTCTGCTTTCTCTGTTATCTTCACCCTACCCACTGCTTAGACACAACACTTTTTAACGGGTTACCTACTGTGTCTGTATCCGGAGGATTAGAAGCACCCATGTGCACCACATCCACAGGACACAAATCACATCACACAAATAAGCTCAGACTCCATTGACACAGTAGAAGCATGTGCAACCAAACACACTCAAGCCTTAATCCCCTGAAAATACACCACCAACAGTTCCTTGAACGCACTGGTAAATTAGGTTATTTTCGTAGTGTATTATAATCTTCAGGTGTCTTTAGCTTTTTCCATCTCACGAGTCTTCTGGATTTTTGCCCTCTTTGCTTTATTTCTCTGTCTGTTTCCTTTCATCTCACTGTCCATTAAAAATAGAAAGCTTTAAAAAAAAAAAAAAACAGCAACATAGCAGCAAAGCCAGCCACAGAGACTCAAATTTTTATCATGTAAAAAATCTGTCATTGAGTCATGTTTTCTAGCTGGTCAATGTTCAATGTGTAACATTTAGAAAGATCTATTGTCAGAAATTAAATAGAAGATTCATAACTATGTTTTCATTAGTGTATAATGAGCTGAAAAGTGAGTCCGCCATGTTAAACTTCTATGTTTCTACAGTAGCCCAGAATGGACAAACCAAGCACTGGCTGTAGATAGGGCCTTTTGTGTTTTTCACAAGTTTTTCTGCTATCGTAGTTTCTCGTACACACTGCACAGCTCATCTTCATTTCCAGGTTACCACATATACGCGAGCAGTGTTTAGTTAGTTGCAATCTGAAACTTCACCAGTAGATGTCACTAAATCCTACACACTGGTCCTTTGAGCTTATTCTATAAGCGATCACACCTCACTGAATCTCAGCATCACAAATGGTATTAAAAACACGAAACATAACACCTATAATTCCCTTGGCCTGTGTCACATCTGTTCAAAGCTATCCTGAATGTCACTCATATTGATTTACAGTAATCCACCTGGGATGTAAAGGAATTGTGCACCACTCTGTTTATCAAAAAGCAGCATTAAGTTCAGGTCGAGGTGTAAAAATCTAAACATTACTGCACAAGCACTGGTATGAAGTTAAATTAAAACATCAAAGATGGGATTTGGCAAATCCATATGTGCAGATTTGTGCTTCACACATGAAAGTAGGATAATGGCATGCCACTTAATCTATTTAATTATCTTGTATCCACCCAACCACAATGTTTATGTATAAATTGCAGGCTCTGAATTTAGGCTCTGCTTGCTCTGCAAAAGTCAATAAATGAGTCTGTCTTCCTCTGTCTTGCTCTCATCTCTCTCCTTAAGAAATACACACACACACACACTTCCCATCTAATGACACAAGGCTTCACCATCTGTCTCACACTCACTCCTATGCAAATAAAAAGCAGTAACGTCTAATATGGTGGGTACTGCTCTGCTGACAGAAAATCAGTGTTTCTTCACCAGAACAGGCTTGCAATTGGCACCAACTAAAAGTGTTTAATTTTGTGCATGAGCATAATGAAAATTTGCAGACAGTTGATTGGTAAGAGAGAGGAACCAACGCTCTCTCCTTTATTACTGCCTCTCTCTCTCGCCTAATGAAATATGTTACACTGGCTTCTTCCTAATCGAAGCCAATTAGCTTTCCCGTGTCCTTGCTGGCTGTGCAGGAAGCACTGATAACTCCCTCAGAACATTTACACAGTTCCTTCAAGCTAGCATATCCTGCTCATGTGTAGAGCGGAGGCAGTCATTTAATCACTTTTCTCACCTAGACGCTACCTGCACCCATTGGCCAATGTGCCACACAAGTAAATATTTCTGCCATATAAAGTAGAGCATTCTTGCAATGTTTTTGGTTCTGCAGCCTCAATGGACTGATTTCATACTGATGCATTGAACTACTGTGTTGAACAAGACTGTTACTTCTCAGCATATATTTAATGTTTATTTCTCTGAAAAGCTGCAGAGTTGGTATGATACATAGTTTCTCTACCAGCTTGTATACTGTTGCAAAGCATGATTTATCATCAATAGGTTCTTGTGAATGTTTCTTGAGCAATCTAATTTGGGTTGTGAGCATTTGCGTTGCATTTAAGCATCTTTCAGCCCTTTGTTTTGATTTTACAGCCCATGTCTTTTTCGTTTTAATTCAGTCTCATCCCTCACATTTGTATCTTTTCTAGATGCATCAGACAGCAGTTTACTTCTAAAAAGCCTAATAAACCCATTACACCAGCAGATAGATACATGTAGTGACTAGTAAACATAGTGGGGCATTTACCAGATTAAACCAGACTTATAGGACTTAAATTGTTCAGGTGGACGCAAACACACTTCCAAATGAATGTTAATGTTGCTCTGTGTCTGCTGGACGTGTAAATACTGTTTGCTAACAAGTATGAACTGTGATCACAGCTTTTTTTGCTGTGGCAAAAAGTATTAGCTAATGCGGTTTAGAATCATAAACCAAACTATGGCACTAAATACCGTTTTCATACCATATTCATAATTACTGAAAAATCAAAGTGATATTACATAATGAGATTTAATCATATTAAATATGTAATAAATGAGCTATTGAATACAGTATATGGACTGTATTTCTTACAGTAGCAAACAAAACAATTTGTTTGACAGTGCTGCAGCAGTGGTGTGAGAGTGGTGGTTTCACTCTGGCTCTGATGGAATCTCCTAGCTGTGCTGGATGTGGTGCTCCTGATGTGGGTGTGTAATGAATATTCAGCCTAAACCATTCAGCTTTGACTACCAGACAAATCCCCTTATCTGGAGATTCTCTAGAAAGACTTGTTAATGTTTGTTGGGTAGCAGGACATATGTTACTATATGATATGAATGAGACTTGGTTCACACATTCATGCCCCCACGTTCAGGATGAACTGTAACAATTTAATGATAATCCAACTTTTTATCTTGCTCCACTGTCAGCTCAATATTTAAATACTCTATACTACTATATACTAGTATATGAATAAATTACTGACATTCCCATCAGCCTCGACTGTATTTTGTGTTTAGTGCTAATTAGCAAATGCTAGCATTCTAACACACTAAACAAAGATGGTGAACATGGTAAACATTTACCAGCTAAACATCATCATGTTAGTATTGTCATATCATGTTAGTATGCTGACGCTAGCATGCTGTGCCTAAGTACAGTCTCACAGAGCTGCTGGCGTGGCTGCAGACATGTTAATGATTTGCTGATAGTGTTTCCAGTCGGCATTCTTCTTACTTTGAACTGAATTAAAAATACTTCTTATGTAAGATGTATTTTTCACCTGTGTCCTTTACATTTTTTTGTTGTAAAAAATATCCTCTTTACATATAATCTAAATGGAATCATCATGCATCTCCTGCCCTTTAAATACTGTATATTGGACATATACTCCTTGCTGACAGAATTGGTACAAAATACAGCATTGAAGATGCAAAATACTTAATTTCTTTGTCTGGAGGTTGATGGATCTTTGTGTTGAACAAAAAAATTGCAGATTACATTGTCAAACTGTGTATTGTGTACTGTGTATCTCATATCAGTTTCCATGACATCAGTAGCTGGCCTGCTGCCCTGCAGGGCCAACCTACACAGCTCCTTTTTATTTTGCCCCACCATTACAGTCTCATTTGGCCTATGACTTTGCCCACATTGCTGCTGTTTCTGCACCTCTGAACCACACTGCAATTAAACCAGAGGCGGAGTAGGCTTATACAAAGCACAGTGGTGTTGTTCTGTTACAGTAAAATACTCCATTCTTTATGGATGAAATTAAGTTTTACAGAAACCAAAACTGCCCGTTTGACAATGTTTAGTTTACAGTCCACCAATTAATTGAAATGCTATTTCAGTTTAAGTGGTTAATGGACTGTACTTATATAGTGCCTTTTAGTCTTCCGACCACTCGAAGCGTTCATGCCACATTCACCCATTCACACACATTCATACAGTGAAGACAAAGGCTGCAGCTCAGTCAAATAACAGAAGGGAAGGGAAGCCTGTAGCACTGGAGGTGTGGAAAGCTGGTCTCATGAGAGTGTGTGCAGTACCCATCAGCCATGTCTGACCATTGGCTCTGGTACACAGTCAGCTCTCTGTTTACAGACTAGAGGCGCTGTGAGCAGTTTGCGGGGGGAAATTACTTTGCAGCTTCCGGAGGTTTTTTACTTGCAATCATCTGAAACAATCTGACAGGTCAAAGAATACGGATTCAATTTATCTTTATTCGATTTATCTGCCATTTATATCTTAATAGAGTGCATTACCTTTACATACTATCTCAGTAATGTATCTCTTTTTGGTTATATCACATGCATACAGGATGTCTGCTATTCTGGAGACCCTTGTGCACATGCATGTTAAACATTTTACAGTTTAGTTCAGTTGTGAACTCCACTAAAATCTTTTCTATGTCTTGTGCAACATCAGTTTGAGTGTTGCATGTGAACAGCTGGTAAACAGATTCCCTGCTAACAATAACATTAAAATAATAAAAAGTTGACTGCAGTGGCAGAGGCTATTATTAGATGCAGTCAAATAGTGAATGAATTAATTATGAGGTTCATACGCCATGCATGAATATTTAGGGATTCATCTATTTCCTTGAGACATTATATTGACTATGAATTACTCTCCCTCTCTATGTCTAATATATATACAGCGTGTGTCACTTTCAATCCCAGCTGGCCCTCGTGTCGCTGCACCTATCAGAGAAAAGACGGCTCTACTCCTGTAAAACCGAGGTATTGGTAAATGTCACAGCTAGTGGCTAATCCAGCATGGTAAATGTCATCTAAGCCTTGTCACTAAGCCAACTGCAACCCAGAAGAGTTGATGTAGGCACTGAACGAAAACCACTTTCTGTTGACTACAGCGCACGAGCCGCAGAGATCCTGGTCACGCCGATTGGGCTACAAAACAACATGTTGGTTATTTGGCACACAGTGCAAGCATGTATTAAACACCTCAGCTCTCAACAGGCAGTGAGATGAGAGTGTGTGAGTGATGGAAATTTGCAGGAGGAGATGTGGAGCGCTGAGAGAAGTGGTGGGAGAGAAGAGGACAGAGGAGGGTTAATTATTTTTTTGTCTAAATGCCTTTTGTGAGGAATAATCGCTTTGTGTTCAGGGATTGAAAATTAGTTTTGTTTTCCTGACAGTTACTGATAACCTCTCTTTTGTTGCCGTCATCATCATTTCTAAAGCAATGACCTCCTGCCATTGTTATTGTTCCTAGATAACTAACAACATAACTTTTTATTGACTCACATAAATATGTAGTCATTCACCTGTGTCTTGTGTAGTAAACAACGTATGAGAGGCTTCATCTAAAGACACTATAACTAACATCAAATCTACGGCAGAGGTGTCAAACCATGTGCCATGAAGCAATTCTTACAAGGCAGTGATGTATTCACACACTGAAATGTCTCACAGATATATCAATAACCCAAGGGGTGCATTGTGCACCATTAAAAGGGTACTCCAGCAATTTAGTGCTGCATTTCCATAAAAATGGAAAAAGTGCTCCAGACGAAAGAATGTGTTTGACGTTTACCAGACAGGGAGGCTGTCTGGTAAGTATCTCTCAAACTCTGCCTCTACGGTAGTGCTTTTAATAAATAGCAGTGTGAAATATTTACATAGTCCCTCCTGCGCAAGAACATTTTCTTATTCTTATCTTTACTTTCTCAGAATTGAACATTTGCATAACTAACACCTTAATAATACCACATAAGGCTACACAGCCTGACCAGTGTGTGAGGACGTTCATTCATGAAATTGGTATGGGAGAGTAAAAAGAACTTTACGAGCTCGGAGATCAACAACGGAAAGTCCATTATTTTTAACAGCGTCAGCTGTGAAATTAAAGGACCTGCCAAAAACCATCGAGTGGGGAAAAAATAACAAGCGCTGTTAACGTTGTGTCACCTGTGGGTTGTGCTGTTGTGACGTTGCATGTCAGGCAATGCAACAGAGGAAGTTTCCCTAGACAGCAACAAGCACACACCTTAATTTGACGAGAACCTTAACCCCATCAATAGCCAATTTAAATGAATTATGATATCATTAGGCTATATGATACATTTTAGAACTATATTATAATTTAAACTGTATATTCAAGCAGGATGATGATGATGTCAACGTAATTATGAATTTAAACATAAAACTCAAATTGCTTTAAAGTAATGCAATATATAATCCTTTAGTAGAAAACCTGTTTGGATAACAGCAGGCTAATTGCACATGAATCATACAGGTGGTACAGAAAGAGAACATTCAAAATAAGAAAAAATTGGTAATTGGTACTCCTTAATCAGTCGTATAAGCCACTTAAGGATGAATATGTTCGGAAAAGTGGACCCAATGTTTACATTAAAATGGTAACAACCTCTAGCTACCATGATAAGTATAGCTCTATTCTGTATGGAGCAAAGGAAGAAGTAAGACGATGTTATTATTGAGCGACAATGTCTGGGAGGTCGGGGTGGAAGGATGGGTCAACAATACGTCAGACTTAAGGGTGGGAGACAGCTGTTCATTTCCTGTTTCCTACCGACAGCATGGCCACGACAGTTCCCTACCCTTATCAACGTGGTTATTATTGTAACCATGACAACAAAGTTCCCTTAACCTTAACGAAGTAGTAATTTGCACCATGATGTTTCCCTGAACCCCTTAAGGTTTGCTACACAGATGGTTTATTTTTAAGCATGACCACGTTCCATCACTTTAATGAAACCACAATCTCTGCCTAAGCTGAACCAAGTCTTTGTTGTGCCTGAATCTAACCAAACCTTAACCATATTGGGTAGTAACAATTTTGGATGGAGCAGACAAATGATGTTGTCAGATCACAGACAGCCTCTAGAAGGGGCAGTTACACACAACGTATTTTGTTGCATGAGTCCCAGCTGATTTCACTGATTACAAATAAATGTCACCCAGAGAGGAAGAATGAATTCATGAGATCCCTCTGATAAGAATAAAAACCTATGCACTAAATGTGGTCCATAGCACATGCTTTGACATCTCTGGTTTGCAGAAATGCATGCGACAGAGGGAATTGGACGTTGAGACAACTCAGTCAGTCAGAGTGATGGACAGAGAGAGAAAGTGAGAGGAATGAGCAAACGTGGTGAAGAAGTAATGAAATTTTGGAGTGACAGAGTCAGTAATGATAGTGACAGCAGCTGTACAGGGTCAGACATTATAATCTTTTCTCTTTAGAAGATGAGTGTGTGCTCAGGTTACAAAAGATACAGTAGGAATACTAAATAGAGAGAAATATGGCAGCAAAAAGACAAACTGAAGAGATGATCTGTGAGTGACACAGTGTGAGGATGAAATAATGTAATAGTGCAGCAAAAAATGTATTAAGCTCCCAACTTATCTATCACTGCTTATCAAACACAAGACACAGTTGTCTTGATCTGTAATTTGTCAGATGTGTCTTCAGTGCGTTTGTAATTTGCAATGTTGTGCTTCAGCTCAACATAATGGGTCATAACATGTCTGAGTACCCAAAATTGTTAATTATTAAAAGTATTAAAATTTTATACAAGTATCATCAGGAAGATGTACTTAAAGTAAAAGAAATACTCAATTAAAAAAGTGACCCCTGTGAGTAGCATATCTTAATTACTCTTACGTAATGATTAAACAGAACTGTTTTTGGCTGTTTTATACAGGGCTGTAACTAATAATTGGTTTTATTAATCTGCTGGTTACTTTCTTAATGAATAATGTGTTGTTGTTTTCAAGATGTAAGAAAAAACTGAGAAATGCCACAAAAACTCTCCAGAGCTCAAACAGACACCAAATGTCTAGTTTTGTCTGATCAATAGTCCAAATCTCAAAGTTATTGAGTTTACCGTTAATTTAAGAAAAGCACTTGATTACATTTGAGAAGACAGTTTTGGAACTAATTGGTTAAAATAAAATTGCTTAAGCTCAAATTTTATTTATTTTTTTATTTTCAAAGTGCAATATTTCTCTCTGAGATGTAGTGCAGTAGAAGTGTCATGAAAAGGTACTAATGCAGTACTTGGGTAAATGTACTTAGTTACTTTCCACTGCTCATCACTGGCAGGTGTAGAGGTAATCATGGGAATGACTGAATTGGGAAATACAGTGTATATCAACAGCTAATATCTCTCACTTATGATGTTGATCTACAAGACTCAGCATCATAATGAAGGTGTTCAGTCTCTACAGTGTATTTTACACACACACACACACACACACACACACACACCTCATCAACACATGGAAACACTGTTAAACAACCACTGAGGGATGAAAATAGAAAGCGTTGATTGATAAAAAAGCAGGTGGAGAATGAGACTGAGAGGATATTGCCAGAGTGATGACGCACTTTGATGTTCTCTCTTGTTCACAAATTCAAGTCGAGTCAGTTTTATTGATATAGCCCAAAATCACAAATTTGCCTCAGAGGGTTTTACAATCTAGGACATGCAGACACATCTTCATAACCTCGCTTTGGATAAAGTGGACGGAAATGCTTTGGAAATAGAAACAGATATTAAATATAAAAAAAGCAGGAAGCAGCAGCATGACCATGTGGCGCAGTCCAGATATGAAGACATCTGACCTTTTTTATGAACAAATCCCCTGTGTGGGCAGGATTTGATTCCTGACTATGACACGCTCTCTCTCCCTCTGCTCTCTGATCCCTATTTCACCGCATTTGCATAGATTTCCCTTAAAATAAAGCAACATAGAACATAATAACACAAGCTATATTTCGAAAAGGAGAGTATGGCACATTAGGGTATCATATTCCAGCACTAAGTCCTGTTCTGCTCTGTCATGTGCCAAATGTATGTAAAGGGGCTGTTTTAGTAAGTTTATGGTCCCCATGTACTGTAAAGCTATTCACTGTAGGCCCTTGGTTTTGATTGATGACTAAAATGTTAAGAGAACTATTGCTTTTTTAAAGATGCATTTTTAATTATGATCCAAAAGTTGTGCAAATTCTTCTTCTATCTGTAGTTATTTGAGGGGAGTGAGCACCAAAAAGTCAGTTTACCCTTCTTTCAATTCAGAGATCTTCTGTTGTTCAACCTAATACCTCAATAAACCTTCAGGGACAACCTGACGCAAACTGAGGAATCTTTAAAGGAAAGCTAGAGTTAGTTTTCTTGCAGCACAGTTTAGTTTTGCCTCCTTGTGATTAGCAGTAGTTATCACCATCAACATAGATAGCACTTAGTGCTTCACATTAAAAAGGCGGACAGAAATACATTCAACACAAACTGAGGTCACAGTTGCACCTTTTAATTGACCTCCGGGTGATAAATGTTGAATTATCTGTTCGTCCTCTCACCTTTCTGCCTGGCACGCTGAGGTATGAGTAGTGTGGAAACGTTTCCGTAGGTGATGTTTGTTGTGTCCAAGCTGCCGTTACCGGCTCCGTTCTGCAGCGCTTCCGTCTGCGCTCCGACGCACTCTGGGCTCGTAGATGTCTCATTTCGTGCGCAAAGCTCCATGTTACTCGTTTTTTACCTAATGTTATCTCTAATGTTGCAAAAAGTTCGATTCAGACCTTCTGTAAATTTCTGTCTGAGCCTCAGATGTTGGAAAATGCCTGGACTCTGCACCCATGGTCCTTAACACTTGAGACTTGCCTCGGTTTTCAAAAACAAAACAACAACAAAAAAACAAACAAACTGTAGTTTGTTTCTTTTCAGTTATCTGTCCGCCTTGACTGTGTCTCACTTGGCATCACACGCGTTACTCAGTGATCAGTGCGCACCAAGAGAGGAGCGCGGCGCACTGCTGCACTTTGTCAAGTGAACAGCATGGAGAGAGCGAGTGAGCGCAGAAGTGGAAGACTAATGTCATATAGGGTGGGTGGTGTGTGTGTGTGTGTGTCTGTAAGTGTGTAAAAGAGAGAGAGAATGTAATGGATGGACAACAAGAAAAACGGTCATTGGTCTGTTTCTGCTGTTGGGCACATTCATCCTTAAATTATTGATTTAAAAATATTTGCCACACCACATGCTAACCATAGATTTAAACTAGCCTATACAATTACTGGTGTCCTCGAAGCAGTTGATTGTTTTTTCGATTAAGAAAAAAGCTCTTCATCATTCATAATTGATATTTTTTTCTTGTATACAACAACACCAAGATGCCCTGCCCGGATATTAGAAATGATCGGTTTAAACAATGTTATTAAATCATTTCCAAGGAGTGATCATTAATTTCCTATAGTATAAAAGAAGAAGCAGATGGCACTGTGAGGGTTAAAAGTAATTAAGGAGTTTACTGAGCTGGAAGCAGTGCAAGTGCAGAACAACACTACGTTAACGAAAAACAAGTTTAATTCTTTGTGATAACCTCATGTTATCCTTCCTCGGTTCATCTTGTCAAATCTGAATAGTGACGGGCCTAACACGTTTATCTCTTCCATTTTTCAGTAATGAAAACAGCCTCGGATCCATTGTAAAACTTTAGGGCAATTGAAATGAATGAGATTGGGGAGAATTAAAAACAGTACAGAGATGCCCAATATTAAATTAGGTTCAGGGACATTGCAACCTTATTTAAACCCTGATCATTTATGAAGATTCTTTGATAAAGACTGGCTTCAAGCCAGCCGGCAAGCAGCCTGTGTGGAGTTTGTACGTCCCTCCCACAGTCCATAGACATACAGGTTAGGTTAATTGGCGACTCTAAATTGCCTGTAAGAGTGAATGTGAGCGTGAATAGTTGTCTGTCTCAATGTGTCAGCCTGGCGACCTGTCGATGATGTAGTCTACACCCCGCCTCTCACGCACAATCTCAGCTGGAATTGTCCTCCAGCCCTCCTAGACCTTAAAGTACAAGCTGATGTATAGCTAATGGATGCATGGATGATATTATGCAGCCTTATGACTAAAAGAGTGGGTTTACATGCGCACCGCTGCCCTCATGTGGTGTGTGAGTGCAGAGTGAGTGGATCAACATGCTGCAGATCTTTGAATGAAAAAATGTTGTAGGCCTGCAGAAAATATAAATACATGTTACATTCTTGTCTAAAAAAAGGGGAAAAAAGTCTTTCTGTAGTCACTTTCTCAGCTGTTTACTCAGCAACATGTTTAGATGATATTTCCTACCAACAGTCCAAGTCTTTTAAACATGAGCACAATCGTTCTCTAACTTTAACCAAGTAGATCTGTTGGTGTTTAGAAAGCTGCAGGAAGAGAGGAGAGTATTCACCACAACTTCTAACTCTGTTCCCACTTTTTGTCTTTTCTTTGTAGTTGACTACAGACAACAATAATAATTCTTTGATTTTGCCTGTCATTGCTGTTTTTTTGTAGAATTTTCTTACATGGGGATACTTCCAGTACTGCTGCCATCAAGACGTAGTTATGACCGGCATTGGCAGGCAATTAACCATGGTTGGCGTGACTCAATAAGAATCTGTCCAATTTCATTATGATGATAAATGCAAGAAATTGCCCTGTCATTGTACTCTTGTGTCATCTTAAACATGTCAACCAAACTACGGTGATAGATGTCACTGTGCTCCGTGTTTTGGGAACGAGCAAAAAAAAAAAACACAAAAAAACATTCTATAAATATTGAGATTTATTTGATTATTTCAGTTCTGGTCACAGTACTTTTGCAGGTTGAGACTGATATTTATCCATATCGAGACCTTTTTTTGACTCCACGCTTTTATTATGATTAAATTTAGCCTTAAAATGTTTTCAATTCTTAATAATAAAATAACTAATGGCATTTATTAAAGGCCGATGTGTCTAAACTATTGTTATGATTAGACATGTCCTGTCATCATCAACCATTGCATCAAGGTTTAAAATATAAAAATAATGTTCTGCACCATTGAGCTGTATTGAGCTGAAGATGAGCCATTGACGTAATATGTGCCTTGGGCCTGGACAGGTTACATTCTTGTTTTTCCTTGATGGCAGTGGAAAGACTGTCTCTTCTGTGCCACCTGTACATTTGAGAGGTTAAAATGTCGCTGCTTTCTGAGGCGTGTTATTGCTGTGGAGAGCGGGGACCGTCTGTTTGGCCTCTGAACGCTCAAATGACTGCTAGAGAAAAAAAAAAGGGGGCCATTATTTCAAGCGGCCCACCTCTAATCTTTCTCCTGGTCTAATTAGCTGGCTCAGGCAGGTCATGTGCAGAGCCACTTACCCCAGATAAACAAGCCATGTGAGGATGCCAATCAAGATGAAGAGAGAGACTAGTGCTCCCAGTTGAGTGCAGTAATCACAAACTGGCATGACGTGTTGATTACTGATGCTCCACTGCAGATGAAGACAGGTTGGAGATAATCACTTCTGCGGTGGCACTTTACAGCTCATGTCAGTGTCTTCTGGTGCTACAGTATATGTATACTTTGCTACCTTTACTGTAAATACCACTGAGATAAGGTTTCAGATCAAATAAACAACTGGAGCTGTGGAGGATTCAACAATCCTGGTATTCAAGGTCACGGAAATACATTAAACTCCTTTTTTTCCTTGGCAAACACAAGGTGATGACTGGGGGTAATGGATGGTGAATGCATCGGTGCTAAGCTGAGCTGAAGAGAAGTTCTGTCTCCTTCCACTCGCTTCATCTCTCACCTGGCTGTGGCTCCTGGACCTCTGGGATCGATTGTTCAAACATGGCTCCAGGCCGGTAGTGAGTGTGTGGCTACAGGGTTATATGCACCAAACCATCAACAGTCATAAGTGCCTGGAGGTACATACACCTGTATCTGAGTGTCTGTGTGTACAAACAGGGAGATTGACGCCCCCAGTCCTGCACACATTCAGTCATTTCCTCCTGTTGTTCTCAATTTGAGGCCAACAGTCCTGCGCCCTCATGTTTTTCACCTGCATGCTGTGTACATACATATTCACTGAACTAGAGGTGGAGAGTAATGATGAACCTGGGAAAATTATTACCTCTCTTCCCTCCTCTGCATCTCCCCTTACTGAGCTTTATAGTGAGGTTCAGCTCATTATTTCTCATTTTGGTTCACTCTTACCACTCTCATAGCATTGTTTTTGGTTGCAGCTGGCAGCTGTTTTCAGCAAAAAAAAGCTCTAAAAGCCCACTGTACACAGCCTGCTTGGCACCAAACACCAGACAGACACAATTGGAGACTAAATGTTGAACGTAGCATAGCATTTAGCAGCTAAAGAGACAGATATTTTCACCTGGAATGGGTAAAGACCAAAAAACTGAGCTAAAAGAGCATTCAAATTTGACTGTGGTGGCTAAACACGACTCCAAATGACTGATAATGTCGCCTGGATGTGTCAATAAGCAAATGTTCGCTAACAAGTTCACCACATCATAAAGGAAAAGTCAATGATATGTCAATATTGTGTTTTTGCTGCCCTCAAGCGGCCAAAACCATCAGTGATTGCACGTATACAGGTTATAGTGATATTCCTGTATTGTTTATATTACAACTTCTATATGTACAGAATCAGCATGGGGCGACCGAACACACATTTCTGCCAACCACAGAGGATGGTCATTATCTGTCCATCTTACCACCCACAGTTAGGCTATACAATACCACTGGTGGTAAGACACTGTAAAAGCAGTGTACCACAAAGAGGAGGAAAAAATAAAAGTGCACTAATGCAGGTTTCAAAGCATCAACTAAAAGGCTTTGCAAGTGCTTTATGAGGAAGAAAAGGTTTGCTAGACAGAATTTGTTTTTATAAAAAAATTTAACGATTTTTAATATGCAATGTCCTTTTAAGTGCAATTTGGAGATTAAGTGATGGAGTATTTGGAACATTTACTTGTGTGAAAATAGTAATGTTATGGAAAAAATACTCACATGTGGGTAAATATTCAGCATAAAAAAAAACTCATCATATGTTTTTTAACGTATCTTAATGTTTTAATGTTTATTTAACCATATATAAATAAAGTACCCGATTAGATTTGATTAGATTAGATAAAACTTTATTGTCATTGCACAAAGTACAAGTAGTAAGAGAACAAAATGCATTTAAGCATCTAACCAGAAGTGCAAAAACCAGTGCAGAGTATTGTGTATACGTACAGGGATATCAAAAAATAACATTATAGATATATATATGAATATGCTAGCAGGATATGTACAGTATGAACACCATTCACAGAATGAACAGAGTAAAATTAATACACTAAAATATATATACAGCTATTAAGTTAAGATATTTATAGTATGACTATGGAAATACTGAAGTTACACACTGTAAAAGTACCCCAGAACTGTACTTAGATACAGTAGTTGAATAAGTGTGCTTTGTGCAGAAAAGTAAAATAAATTCCACCCCTTCAACATAATCATATATTTCTCCAACCCAGGAAGCATTGCAGGAGAGTGTCCAGAAATAATTTTCATGACAACAGTAGATGGCAGCAACATGTATGGCAAAGCAACCCGAGTCTCACTACAACCGATTATCAGGCTTTACCCTCACTGAGACTCACAATCTCCCTGTAGGCTGTGAGAAAGGAAGGATAATACCAGCATGTTAATTGAATTCAGAGTACAAATGAAACAGAGCCATTTAACAGCTTTAGCTATCAGCGCAGTAATGAATTAACTTTCACAGTTTTCAGATTTGTTTTGCTAGGCTTTGGTTGAGTTGTGCCACCTTTGTCCCACGACAAGGAGAGCAGTATCATAATAAGCCTTTTATAACTAAAGGACTCTCCCATAGTTACCAACCACAGCAACCATAAACCTGCAAAACTAAGCTACACCCCAGATTACCCTAAACCTTTTGAACCTATTCATTTAATATAAAATAAATGTCCATTTAGTCCATTTAAGTAGAGGGCTGTTCAAGTTGACTCTTGTTCTTACCTTAAGAGATGCAAGAGGGCAGTAAAGTAAAAATTTAACCTGTGATGACATCAGGGTGCAAATAATTTAACAAACTCATATAATGTTTATCGAAGCTATTATATCAGCCAGTTTTGACCAAGTGTGATGCTGACAGATGTGACTGAGGTGATGTTCCCACGTTTGAGTAAAATATAGAGAACTCTTTATGAAGCCACGCTTTCACTATTCAATTCTGCCACTGGGCACGATATTTCCTGGGAAAATGAAGGATTGATTTACGAGACATATGTGGACTAAATGACTGAACAAATTTGCATTTATTTCTCCTAATGTGTCATTCTAACATTAACATTACTCCCGTACACCCCACCCCAACGCCAACCCAATCTGTTTGTGTGAAACAATAATCTTACTCCAACTATGTAATTACTATGCAGTGCAATAGCTTTGGCCTGCTCCCAAATTCAATATAAAATTGTAACAATTGAATTTACCTCTTCAGTGAATATGGTTCTTTATTTCAAAATCTGTGTTTATAAACCCACAATAAGCTTTTCTTCTGCTTTATTGCCTTTGTTGTTGTGGCTGTTGTGTTGCATTTGAATTGTTTTTGTTTATACTGCAAATATTGTAAATTGCCCCTCAGGGGAAAATAAAGATCTAATGAAGGGAACTGATTTGAAACATTAAATATAACACAATATAATTGATTTAGAGTGCATCAGTTTTAGCTACTACCTATTATAATAAACTGGAAACAAGTGTAGTGTCACTGTCAAAATATAAGATATGGAACTCAATGAAAGATTTATTCAGGTCTATTTTGATGTTTCCGAAGTCGTGTTGTCATACGTTCAACTGTTTATAAGTTGTCAGCACACATTATGTTGTTTTCATGTTGTGAAAGGATGTTTCTTGGTACTCTGAGATCACCCAAAATGATATTGTTTTCCTGTTTTAAAGTGATACTGATAATATATGCAGTAGATTTAATTGTGCATACTATTTTTTGTTCCCCAAATCTATAAGAATCAGGTTAATACGATTAAGATTTATACAAATGAGAACGCACACAATGCATTTCCCTTGATGTAGTGCTGACTATGATGTACGTACAGTAATATAATAATTCCTGACATTGCTGATTTCCACATGTCATGTACCTTTGACCACCAACTGCTTCGCAGTTTCATCTTTTTTTCTGGAAAGAGATTGCACACGTTTGCCTCCTGAGACATTCCTGACACGAGACACTGTTAAATAACTCAGCCTTTAGGCTCACCTTTGGCCTGTCAAAGTCCCTCCAGAGAGAGGAAGGGGGGGAGGGGGAAGGAGGTAGGAGGAGGACAGGTTGAAGATACAATAGATAACAGCTAAGCAGTGACAGGTGAGCTCCTCCTTTAGACTGGGACGCTGAGCAGAGACGAGCTGGTGAGTTTAATTTTTAAAACACTATTTACAATACTTTATATAGTTTAACATGAGATTTTTGATCACATATCATGTAATTATTTAAAATACAGAACAAATGTATAAAATGTATAAAAAGGACCATTTCAGAAAGCTAAAAAAAAAATCTAACATAACAATACAGCATACCGTGGTTCCTAGGAGTCAGGATCCCCCACAAGGGGTTGCAAGATAAATCTATAGCAACCAAAAACATATATATATAAAAATCTTTCAGATTTCCCTCTAATCTTTGTACTTTTTCCTGCAAAGTACTGGATAATTGTACTTCTTTTAGCCTCCTAAAATAAAACAAAAGCTCACTCTGGGGTTGAACTGAAAGGGTCACACATGCCAAAAAAGTTGGGAACCACTAACATACAATACAATATGGATTCTTCTATAGAAACAGTGGATTTGATGAGGGTGAGCTGTGTTGCTGAACTTTTATGAAGTCAATATAGTTAACTTGAGTTTGTTATTAAGTGTCTAATTCTGATAAGATCTTTTAACCATATAATCTCTGAAATTGGCATCATGCTGCCAAGCACTGTTTAAACCAACACAACTTCTAGTGGAGATTCCCAAGTCTCCAAAGATACTCAATATGACTGATGAATAAAACACTCAACGTTAGCATCAATTAGTTTCAGTTTAGTGTAGATATAGAATTTGCTGTATATGTGTATACATTTAAATTATCTTGAGGAGAAAGTTATGGGATGTACACATCACATTAAGCTAACGCCAAACCACAAAGTTGTTTGGATGTTAATTTTGCTTGATCAGCTTGACCTGTAAGTTTGAATAAATGTGTTATTTGTCATAGTGCAGGCATTATACCTTTATTTATTTTACCATACTTAGATCACTGAGTCAAGTTAGAGTACTGAGTTTGTTTCTCTTTTTATAGACAGTTTATTCTCTGGTTTATTTTATGTCTGTCATTTCCTTGACACTTGACAGAGATATGAAATTACAGAGTAACAAACAAACACACACAGATACAACACAGGAACAGCTGTATGACACAAACATATCATTCAAAATCCTACTTAACTATGAGAGTCAGTCGCCATGTACACAGCTCACACACACCCCACATGGCAATACACACATCCTTTACGACTTCCCTGCATGGAAATATGAGGATTACAGTGATATTCAAAGTCCAGGCTGTCTTTTAAAGGAGAGTCGTCACCACAGTCAGCTGTGCCTGTTATTAACCATTAACTGCCACTAGAGCGCTGACATGGAAGATTAACTTTCCATCTGAAGCTATCAGCACTTCTATGGCTCTTTAAGTTCAGGCTTACCTGTTATTAAATTACTATGTTTAAAGGGTGCCAGAGAGAGAGACAGATTTTAAACATTATAAATAAATACAATAAAGGCAGCCACTTATTTATTGAAGGGTTACATTCACAAATTGAACATAGCACTGTATGTCTCTCTCTTGTTTATCCTTGCATATCACAGCCTCAAAGCATGAAGATGTCAATAATTTGAACTCAAATAAAAGTTGTGTTCACTTTAATTAAAAATGCCCAAGGACCACATTTCATAAAGGACATTACATGATATAATTTGTGTATTAACCCTCTTGTCCATGTTAGGACATGGCTGGGTACAAGCCTAAGGTGATTTCTCTAACCAAGAGACCGGGCCATACATTTGGCTTCTACTTGAGGGTGGAGCAGGGTGAGGAGGGTCACCTGATCCGCTGCCTGGAAATGGGAGGTCCAGCTGAACTGGCTGGTATGAAAGATGGAGAGCGCATCCTGCGGGTCAATGGAACATTTGTTGATGCAATGTCCCACTCAGAGGTAATGTGGAATTACCTCTGAATTATTAATGAAATCAATAAGAACTCCTAATATGGAGCTCCGGAAATGACTAAATGTGCTGTAGTAAAAGGTTATGTATAGACAAGTCATCAAAAATAAGTGAGTACATCAATAAATAAAACGGTTAGTTAAATAATCAGTCAATAAATATAATAATAAATGGAGTGATTTAAACATTTCCCCCCTTAACCATCAGTTGGTAAAAAAGCAAAAAGGTTTTTTTCTTTTTTCTTTTTACCACTTATCAGTTGACAAATACATTACATTAAAATAATACATTTTCAGGCCTTGGCACACATTTAATCATTTATCTATTCCATTTTTAGTATATTTAACATTATGCAAAGAGGCACTTCTACAAAATGTCAAGAACGACACAAATAGCCCAAGACTTGTTTCCATTAAGGTCCTTGATAAAGACAAGAGACATGCAGTTGAAGATGAAGACAACTGTAATGACGGTTTCTGTGAACTTGAATGTTACAAAGTAACATTATCTGGATAACTGCGTTAGCATTAGTCGTACGTTTGCTGAAATGTTTTAGCTTCTGTTATAAGAGAGCGGTAAAAATGCTGCATGGCTAGAATATAGAATATAGAATAGATCAATTAATGTGTATCAAGACCCAAAACATAAAAATAATAAAAATAAAATGAGCGATAGTGAAATATAGATAGAAGAGAAATTAATTAAGTTTCAATTTATTTATCAACTAATTGTTGGTAAAGAAAAAAACAAAAGCTTTTTGATTTTTACCAACTTATTGGAGGTTAAATAATAATTATAAAACTTCTGCTATATCTCTGACTTTTTACTACATTTTTCAGTTCTGGGGCTCCATAGACTGATGGCCTTGCACTGTGACAGACCTCTTTCTCAAAACCCTTCTGCTATTTATGTGTTTCCGTGGGACAGGTTGTGGACATTGTGAGAAACAGTGGCGCATCAGTCACATTCCACATCCTGGATGAAGCCTCCTACAAGCAAGCAAAAGCACAGGGAGAGAACCTGTCTGGCTCTCAGAGCACACCAGTTGTCAACGGTGTGGGCAAACAGGATCCAAAACCCAAACTCTGCTACCTGGTTAAGTCCAGCTCAGGTTTTGGTTTTTCTCTTCGCTCAGTCAAAGGTGAGCTGAGGAGGCAGAGTTAATCACAATTTATGATAAATTATTTAAAAAAATCTTTAAAATGTCAAAATGAAACATACAAATATACCTGTTTAATGTATCTACCTATATGGGGTCAAACTGATAAAAAATAAAACTCGATGCTGGGATTTGTAACTTTAGATTTACTGAACTTAAAGCAGGAAATCATTTTGTAACACTTTCTAATAACGCACGCGTTAATGACTTTTTTAATAGTTAAAATGTTTTTCAATTTCTTTTAGTAACAACTAATAAGTCTTTAATAAGAACTTTGGGGTTTGTAAAATCTCTCATTGGTTAGTAAATATCCTCCTCCAGAATTATACTTTCTTTGTCTTATTACATTTAAGTCTTTAACTCATCAGGAAGTTTTGCTGACGGTTTAACTTCTAACCTCGCTGAAGTGATGCACAGGTGTGCTCAAGGGCCTTGTGACATCACTAGTGGGTGTGGTTACAGGTGCAACAGAGCCCACTTCTGATTTCACCCAACCACACCACACCTATAATAGTCTTGAAACCTTGAATTAGAGAGGCCTTGAAACACTGCTTTACAGTGTTAAGTTACTCTTTAACACCAGTTAACGCTCATAACTGCGGACTTGATAGATTGTCGTGAAAACCCTTTAAAGACATTATATGTGACATTCCACGTCTCAGAACACTAGACTTAAGTTATATATCTTGTTTTCCCCTCATTGAAATGACTGGAGGCGGCAAGTTACGGTGCAACAGTGTGAAAGCCTCTTTACTAATATATATATATACCATATAGCAATATATTAGCATTTATAACAACAGCTGTGGCTTATTAGAAAGTGATAAAATTCAACAACAATAAAATCTGCAGATGTAAATTAATATTAATATTAGCATACTCCTAACGATCCTGGACTCATGATGGACAATTATTGTTTTTAAGTAGCCTATCAAACTTGTTTTAGCAGAAACAAAGATATTGTCAAAACCTGGCGCCTACATTATCCACAACTCGACCACAGACAGATCGGTTCGAGATTTGGGTGTGTTAATAGCAGCTAATGTCAGCCTCAAGCTGTTAGCCTCAGAGACTCTTTAGAAAAGAGATATCACACTGAAAAGTCATTTCCTGGATCTGTCACATGGGTTTAGCCACTGCCCTTCCCCTTTAGGAGACTAGCGGTGGTGCTCAGTGTTTTCACTCCAATGGGAGTAGTGAACATGAGCACAGATCATGACCCATTCTTTCGCTCCATAGTCACCAAAGTAAATATTCGACCCATTACTCACAAGCCACATATCTTCCGAACATTCAGACACTAAAATGCAATTTGTCAAACATACGAATCACAAACAAATTAACTTTGGTCAAGACCTGACTGCCTCAGCAGGAAAACACTGGTGCGAGATCTGGCAATGCAGATATCTCTTCTCTGCTGAATCATCGGTCTAATGTCACCAATGATATGATTGATTGAACTAAAACTTAAATAACTTTCTGAACCGTCTCTAGCACAACCCAATCGGCTTTCAGCCATCTATGCGACATACACAACACTTCAGGTGAGGGGGGGGATCATGCCCACTTAGGAGACAGCAAGTGTATACCATTTCATATAATTGCCGCAGCTTGTAGGAGGACTGTTGGTGCAACATCCCGGATTTTTGGAAATTTTCAAACTTGTAGACCGGACTGATTTCAAACTATTCTCTCTGGAGCCACAAAACTTTTTTCACCTCCTCCAAGAGTTGGAAACAGGTTTTGATGTGTAAAACCCTCTTTTCCAGAGGGTCAGAGGTCAGGTGGAGCAAAATTAAATGTAACATAAGTGTCATATTGGAGGAGGATGAAAACCAGCCAAATTTGCACGACTTGGCATCCAACAAAAGTTCTTATGAATGGCTTATGACTGATCTATGAAGTATTAGTAATTGCTTTATTAAGGGTACTTTCTTATTAGGTGGTACTGTTATTCGCAATGTAATCGTAATCTCAGCTGAAATATCTGTAAGTTTGCTTATTTTTGGCTTTGTTCCTATCTCCTGTAACATCCTCTCTAGGTGAGCAGGGTTTGTTCATGACAGAGGTGACCCCAGGAAGCGTGGCTCACAGGGCAGGGGTCAAACTCAACGACCGTCTGCTGGAGATCAACGGGGAGAACATAGAAGACTGCACACACGATCAAGTAGTGGACAAGATCAAACTGGCTGGCAGCAGCCTAATGGTCCTGTTGGTGGATGAGGAAACAGACAGGTTCTACGGGAACAAGCGTATAAAGATAGGAGCATGGTTAGCCACAGCCAAGTATCTCCCTCACAAGCCACGCATCATCAACATGACCAAAGGATCTGATGGCTATGGCTTCCTCCTCAGGGAGTATCCCAGGCAAACAGGCAAGACCACGATGAATATATTATAAATAAGTGGTATTTTGGCGAAGATTAAACCAGAGAGAAGGATGTATTTTGACAATTTGCTGATTGATTGCAGGCCACTTCATCAAGGATATAGACAAAGGCAGCCCAGCAGAAAGAGCAGGTATAAAGGAAATGGACAGACTAGTGGCTGTGGATGGTAAGGAGGTGGACGGCTGCAGCCATGAGCAAGTGGTGGACAGGTTCAGGCAGAGTGGCAACAACTGCTGCCTCCTAGTGGTGGACAAAGAAACGGACCAAATATATAAGCAGGTGAGTCGCGGTGCCAATGTCACACTCTAGTAAAGGCTGCAGACAATCTATTTAATGTTATGGCTGTATCCCTCAACAGGGGAAAGTGTCTCCTATGCTGTTCTACGAGGAGATGCAGGAGTCCAACTCACCGCCCAGTTACACAGAGGCCTTAAATTTACCTGCTCCTGTCCGACCCTCCACAACTGTTCAGGGGAGGAAGGAGGAGCTTAGGCCTAAACTGTGTAAGATGGAGAAGACCTCAGCTGGCTATGGCTTTCACCTAAACGGCATCCAGGGGATGTGTGGACAGTACATCAAAGACGTAAGAATTTAATTAATTCATTAATTAATTAATTGCCATTTAATTATTAGCATTTTAAATCAAAGTGGTAAGACACACTTTGTTTCAGGTGGTGAAGGGTGGAGTGGCTGACATGGCTGGTCTGGAGGATGACGACATTGTGGTGGAGGTGAACGGAGTAAATGTGGAGCAGAGCAGCCATGACGAGGTGGTGGCAATAATCCGCAGCTGTGGCAGCTCTCTGGAGATGCTGGTGGCTAAAAGAAACGTCTATGACGAGCTCAAAGCTAAAGGAGTGACCATCACACGCCTGCTCCTCGGGGAAACATCTTATGCCCAAGTCCACTATGCAGATACTCCAGAGACCAGCACGGAGGAGCGACATGAGAAAGAGGCCAGACCTGAATCCCCCCCTGAACCAGCAAAAGAGAGGGTGAGTGGTACTTGTTTAAATGTTCACAGGTAACATTTACAGGTCCAGTGTGAAGGATTCAGTGGGATCTAACAGTGAAGTCAAGAGTCCAAGTCAGAGTCATTAGAAATAACCTCGGTAGCGTATTCCCTATCAGTGAAGTGGCCTGCGTTGGTCTCAGAGTCTGTTTTCGGTCCCGGTCCAGCCCTGTTGAATCCGGTTCCAACGCCTGGTTCTGAAACGCTGCACCTCCCAGCAGTCAAAAGTTCCTGTGCTAGCCACGTAAACACAAACACTTCCCCGGTGCTCCGGGCTCCAAGTACAAAAAGAGTCAGCTCATAGAAATACAGTATACAGCCAATGGGGCCACTAGCTGCATTGCTAACTGAGCCAACTACCTAACAACATCTACAGTTGCCAGCAGTAACTCCACATATATATATATATATATATATATTGCACCTTTAAGCTAGTAGTGTGGCTCTAGGTAATGTTGGTTTGTCAGTCAACCACTTTAGTCCTGATTGAAATATCTAACAATTATTGGATGGATTGCCATGAGATGTCAGTGATCCCGACTTGGAACACCACCATGACGTTAATGTAGTTTTGAGTGATGGTGATTATAATAAATATCAGAAATATATCTGATAAACATCAACATGTTAGCATTGTCATTGTTAGCATACTGCCGTATGCATTTAGCTTTATGCACTGCTGTGCTCAAGTATGATCTCACAGGACCAATAGCATGACTGACTGAAGACTCAAGTCTTATTTATCGGTGGCCGTGTACTTGCTGCATCCTTAATAAGGGCTAGAATTGTAGCACGTGTGATGTCATTCCCTTTTCAGCTATTAAGCTGAAAATGTCCAATGTCTAAAATAATTGTGATTTTATTTTTCCTATTTTCCCTTTCTTCTAGTCCTCATCATCTTCCTCTGAAGACAGTTTCGACGAGAGACTCTAAGAAGCCACCAAAAGGATCCGTTTCCTGATTTGGCCTACGTCAATCTAATGTTCATCCATTGTTTTTTCAAACAATCAACTCTAAGGGCTTTACACATCCAGTTAATATTACAGGAGACAAAAAACCGAACAAGGACAGTACTAAGACTTTTGAAATTCACTGTCAATATCTCAATCATAGCAGAATAGTTGCATGTATAAAGGGCTGAGAACAAAACAGGTTGCTGAATACTTTTGTCCTTCGATGCAAACAGTAGATCTACTCATTACTGAGTCTGTACAATGATCTGACTAATGTCTTTCCCAAACATGAGATTACCAATGTTACCAAGATAAGTACAGCCTACAAAGCCTAAGCTAACACTATTATGTTGCCAGTAAATACTGTAGACTTTCATGTATTTTTCTCTATGCAAAGACTGCTGCCTTTATTTAATGTTCTAAAATTTAAATTTTGTTGTTTTTTGTTTCCAAATAAAATAAAATGATTTTAAACTTCCACGAACACAAATAAATGAACAAATGCTATCTGAATTAAGCTTACTTTATGGGTATTTGTTTTTGTTCCCAATTAAATTACATACTTTATTAAAAATAACAGCCGCTTCAGGACGGAGATCATGATTGACATTGTGATCTTTCCTTCACACAGTCCGTAGTCCACCTCAGTGAAAGTGAAGCAGGGATGTGCTGTGAACAGTACAGCTCCAGTGTGTTCAGACAAAAGAAAGTAAAGATCAATTTGGCCAAAATAAAGAGCACAGATTACAAAGTTTTTGCGTTTGCATGTAAAATTAAATTCCTAATAGTAATGTTTGTTCTGTAAATGGTTTGATAATAATTCGAGAAAGTCCACTTTCAAAGTTGTCTCCTCATGTGCTCCAAAGGTTCCCCATCACTTGTATCCAACAATCAGCCATTCCTGATTCAGGAACCCGGCAGTCCAGATAATTATGTAATTTATATTTTAAAAAAATTCCTTGATATCCCTATTCCAGAATCAAAGTCACCCCAGGGGTCACATCCAGGTGGGGAGAGATGTGGGGAATCAGAGGGCCATGTGTTTCTCTGGTGCCTGCTTGTGGGCAAGATACAGGAAAAGGATGCTGGAAAGGGCGCTGACCAGGAAGATTACGTCAAACCAGCGGTGGTAGAAGTTGAACTGCAGCTCTCCCAGAACTTCTGTCACAATGGAGCGATACTCCAGCGGCATGCTCATACGCATCAGCAATACGGATGAAACAAAATACATCCCCTGAGACAGAGAGAGAAAGTTTTGCTTTATCTGTTGTTTGTACGTTATGTTATAAACAACTATAAAGCGAGGGACTCACCATGATCTGAGCGAGGACAAGCACGATGACATTGGAGGACTTGCTGCTTGATATTGCATAGAAGAACTAAAAATGAAAGAGCATTAAATCTTTGGTTAAACAAACCATTAAAAAGAAAAGTTAGTTATTGACCTCAAGATCTGTAGCCATTTCAACATGTATCATGTGATAGTTTACCTTAGTGAGGGTAATGAGTAAGCCACGAATGGATGTAACGATTATTATACCCACCAAGATGAAAGAAATGTGTTGGGACCAAAACTTTACCTGAGACGGGGAGAAAGACAACAAAAGAATATAAAAAGGATGTCAACTTTCATTTAGATTTAAACATAATTCAATCCTTTGTGAGTGTGAACTACGAGAACTCAATCAAATAATTGTCTACGTGGGAAAAGATTAAAAGCAATCATGACCCGGTTCACTGCTGAGAAAGCAGGCAGAGAGATGATAATGGGCCGGCAGTTATCTCTACGGGAGGCCATGCGGTATGACATGTGACTATTTCTGCAGGTGTGTACATGTATGTGTGTGTGTACATGTATGTGT
>NW_023340095.1:16098104-16121895 GCF_004916995.1 Morone saxatilis | reverse complement strand
TGTGTGTGTGTGTGTCTTACATCAAACTGGATCCCCAAGTAGTTCACTGTAATTTCAATACCCCTCGTCACTGGATCCGTCTTTCCAACTCGATCGAACACAATGTTTATAGTGGCCTATGAAAAACAGAATATGTTTTTTTAAAACTAATTGGATTATGTAACAGTATCTGTGTGTGAGTGTGAGGGAAAGACACAACGCCAGAATACAAGTGTTATTGTTCTCACCATGAAGATTTTCCAAACACAATAGATGGAAAAGAAGTAGCCGAGGAAATTGAAGTATTTCCCCTGGAATGTCTTTGAGTACTCAATTCGCTCCTAAAGATAAGGAAAGGTGGCAATAAAGAATTAGCAAATAATTTACTGTACATAAGCAACAGAAAATGAGTGGAGTGTGCAAACAAATGTGTGTCTGTTCCCTCGTTCTCTGTCCAGGTGTCAAAGACTCCTGGTTCCAGTTAAACAATGTGATTTGGGTAAAAATCAAAACTGAATAAAAATGAGTTTCTTCTCATGTGTATGTCAGCATGCTGTCAAACATTTATACATACTATGAACTTTTTATTTTTATTTTGTTTTATTAGGTCCTGTGATATAATAGTTCACGTGATGTGATGGAAATTAAGATGGTTTAAATGACATAATTATTGGACATAAAATGTCCACAGAAGAACTACTTCAGTGAGATATTATTATTGCTTTGTGTTCTAGGGGTGTGACACTATTCATCTATTTGCAAACACCTTAGCCAGAACAACATGTATCTAAAGGCAACTGTAAGGTCAGGGTAAGTACCTGAGAACTTTATCAGGAGTTGAGGAATTAAGTGTACACGTCACTTTCCCCACATCATTTAGTAACTAGCTCTGTAATGTTTGACTGTCTCCCTACACCGCCCACTCTAATAATAAACTGAGAGGGTGGGGTAGGGACAAACTACGAAGACACACTGAAGTACATAACAACTGATGGGAAACACAAACAAGCATCCACACATGTACTCAGATTAACGGGTGATAAAGATCCAAAGTTGATTATCAGGAGGGACAGACGATCCTTGATAGTCAAAGAAACCACAGATGATAATTCAACTGAGCCTTCATAAAATCTCTCTCTTTTATCCTCCCCTTGCTGTTTGCTGAGCAGGTAGCGTACGGTGTGTATTTATAACTTTTTCTCTCAAAACCGCTGCCTGCTGCAGCCTGAAACAATACTATGAGTGGTGAAAGTGAACCAAAACAGCAAAGTTGTGGGCCAGACAGCTAAACAATGAGATGAAACTTAGCTAAAGAGCTGCTCATTCAGGTGATTTCAGATTTTCTGTAAGTTAATCACTACGAGCAACCCCTTTTACATTGTCACATTGTCATTGATACCTTATTATCATAAAAGTATCTACAGCCACTTTAAGACAAAGGTGAGCAATAATCTGAATGGTTTTATTCTGTTTGAATTTGGAAGGTAGTTTGAATAGGCTACACCTAACTAGTCAGAAGGTCAGTGTTGCAAACCTGCTAATCATTCATTTCTTTTATATTCTGATTATTTATTTCAACTTTAATTATAGTTATTTTAATGTCCACCTGCAAAACTTAAATTCACTCTCGGTATTTCCATAGTTAAATGGAAAACATGCCTGTATGTGCATGCATTATGTTACCTTGGTAGATTGCAAGTCCACAGTCTCAAGAAAGAGTTGTCGACTCAGCTCCTCTAGAGCATCGACCTCCTGCTGGATCAGAGAGAGATCTGGAGGGAACAAGTTAAGGCTGACATCCACAACAAATGATGGAGACTTTAACATTATTTCAAGATAAATAAAAAAGGATACTTTCGCTGCCTGTTTGTGTGGAGGTGACACTCTTGATCATGCCCCAGAATCCTGTCTGTTTGTTCTGGTCTTCCCCACGCTGGTACATCTGCCTCCGTGTCATGGCAATTCTTCACATACAGAACAAATTGTAGTGGCACAAATCCTTTGTTTTATGCATTTTATAAAAAAAAAAGAAAAGAAAATAACTAACCGTTTCTTCTTGCTGACAATCATGTCCATAGTCTGGAGCAGCCGTCTCTCCAGAGCAAGGATGTCACTGTCAGTTACATTTCTGTGAAAAATAACAAAGCAAGAAGCATCTAAGCAATGTCAGCATGTGTGAACAGGGATACAATTGAGGATAGTAATGTCTGATCCATAAGTAGACTGTAACAGGCTGTGGGATCTGACTGCTGAAGGTTATGTCAGCGTAAACCCACAGCTGAGCTCACCTGAGGAAATAGGACATGTACGTGTACGGACAGTTGACCGCACCAAACCCGGACAACAAAGCCATGAGTGTGACTCCGATCACACCAACACGACTGATTAGCTGCTCAATGGACAGGATGCCTGAACAAAAGACAACAGATTGAAAACAGCCACACAATTGTTTCACCACTCCTTTCAACACTCTTTGCAGATAAAGGACTGTCACATTATGAGGAAAACAAAGGCATTCACAGTCAGAAACTATGCATAAAGGTGCCCGGAGAGGAGAAGGGTGCACACTCACCATGTTTTGGACTCAGGATGGGGAATGGGTCCCCCAACTTCCAGAAGAAGTACATAAAGGTAAACCACACCATACAAGCGAACAGAAGCCTCTGTCTCTGCACTACACAGACACAAAGCAAACAGATTTCTGTGACACAATGTGCGAAATAACATCTGTCAAACAGCATGATTCATTTTTAGTCACAGTATTTAATCTTCAGTATTCAGCTGATCAGCTATACTTACACAGGCGTATGTTACTGACAACAAAGTAGCCAATGTAGAAAGGCACCACAAAGATTAGAACCAGCAGTATCACATACAGATTCAGCTTCCAGTGGAAATACCTGGAGCTGTGAGAAAGATAGGAGGGTTACAATTCTTCATCTGCAATTAGCAGCAACAAAACAGAGTTATATTCCACAGAAAATGCACTTACCTACTACTTAAGGCACCCAGAATCTCAAAGATGATGAGCTCAAACATGGTACATGAAAAAGCAAAAGTGACAGAGAAAACCACCTGGACAATGTACTGTCGCACCTGTCAACAAACACAAGACAAGTCAAGACTGTTACTTAGCACAGAAGATACAGGGATGATGTATGGCTATAGCTCTATTAGTGATGACACTCAACACATCCATCCTAGTGGTCATAAAATAAAATAAAACACTGTACCTCGTAATCTTTAAACAGCTGCCGCATGAAGAATAACCAGCCAAATCCAAAGAACAGCACCTGTGTTGGATTTAATGGGAATTATTTTGAGAAAGGAGAGAAGGGAACAATTGAACTGTCAGATTTTTAATTTAGTAAAATACTCTTTTTTAAGTTTCATCAAAGTAACAAGTTTGAGTAAACTGAGAAACCAAATTAGAAAAAGATCTAATTCGGTGTTTCACTAATCTCAAGTCTATGATTTTTTTACTATATGAATTTTTCATGGTAGAGTTCATTTGAACACGTCACAATAGGAACGAAATAATGACGCCTTTATTCCATTTAGCTGCTTTAGTTTCAGGGCTCTGGTATATTGTTCATACTGGCTCAGTCTCACTGTCAAGGCTTATTACTGGGACAGAGCAGCCATTGTTTATGTGATTAATGACACCTGTGTTTGTCCTACAATGGTTTAAATGTTTGGTGTGAAAAAAGGCCTTTTGGTTAAATTTCTCAATGCTGAGATCACTTTCACAAAACTCAAACACAGTTTTCTTTACCAGCGTACAGTTGAATGCTTTTCATACCACAGTAACCTACAAAGCACAGACAACAGGTGGCATTACAACACTTATCACCATTGTCTTTGAATTTATTTATTTATTTATTGCATAATTCAATGCTACAATATGCAACATTTTTTGCTAGTTTTTAATTGAGTATTTCCAAAATATAAAAGTGAACTGAATTCCAGTACACCAGTATTTATATGTGTTACATACGCGCACAGGACAGATATACAACCATAGAGATGATAGTAAACCCTGTCTGCTGCATTGCCACAGTATGTCCGTCCTTACATTACACTGTATGGTTGGCCTTTTTATGTTCATCATGTAAAGAGCTAAATATAATATAATCAAACTTTCTAGTTTTTAAGTGAAATAAAATCTGTTGATACAGAGTTGCTGCTGGTTGAGTCTGAGGTAGAAAAAAAACAACTAATGGATTTTAAATGTAATAAAAACATTTGTGTCATTAAGGCAAAAAGTGATTCAGTTTAATCCAGACTGTGAGACTGCTGTAGTGCTGACTGTGGGAAGAGTTGTGAAACAGAGACCTCAGTATGGAGAAAACATAACATGTTGACTGTCTTCAAGCTCGTCTTGAGCCATTTTAACTTTGACAGAAGACATTAAAACTTGTAGGACGCACAACAAACACTGCAGTTCAAGATATTCACCGTAACGTTAGCTCACAACATGCGCTGGATATATCCTTGCTCACAGAGAGAAACACTGGTTACAATCTGCCCGCTTTACTCTTCATGATCGTTAAGTTACCTGTGAGGTGAACATGATGACCGAGTCCACCACGAACGACATGATGTCTGTGAAACTGCCTTTCAGTCCGCTAATAACTGCTGGTGCGGGCGGAGCGGGGTCGAGGGCACTTTCACTTCATGCTCATGTAAAAGCAGCCACCGAGCTATAGTGTTATAAATGTTATAAATGTTCGTTATGTTGCTAATGAGCTCATTTTAGGAGCATTTGTTGTTCAGCTGTCAACTTGCAACGGTTGGCCGTACGTCATCAGGATGTAGCTGAGAAAACGCTTCCGTCGCGAAACTGTGACGTCTCACAAAGAAAACCGAAACGTAAATCACAAGATTAATAGATTTTTTTTTCATTTAATTTTGTTATGTTATTATTTATTTTGGATTAATATAAAATAATTAACTTGGTGACTTGGTTATTTATCACTGTGAGGATTTTGACGGGGTTGTTGTGGTTACCGTGTTTACCTGCAGAGGGCGACAAAACAGCGGTTTGCTATCAAGGCACTGAAAAAGTTTCTAAATGCACCAAATGAGGTTTTGAGTCCTCTGAGAAATGTTTTGTGTCTTCTGTGATGCTAATGCTTTAACAGTCATTTAAAACTCATCTATTTTACTCAGATATTACTTAAATAAAAAATAAAAATCTAATATTTGTTAAGCATGCATTTTACATATCAACATTTGGAAATGTATGGGAAGGACATGGAAGCCTTAGACACTGAAATCTCCACCAGTCCCACAAAACAATACAAACTAAGTGACACTAGGGGGCGCTGGTAGTCCAACCCTGGGCGCTGGCATTGTCTGCACTCAGAGCTCATCCACATCCAGAAAAGTGAAGTTAGGAGCTGCCACCGGCTGGTGTTCATTGTGCTGGTGGTGCGCAGAATAGAAAACACTCGGATGAGGAAAAATAGTTTCCTGCTCGTTCTGGAGTGATGTTTCAAAAGACTGCTGGGTCATAAGGACGGGCAAGATGTTGCAGAGGTAGAAGATCTTCAAGTGTTGGCTTTTACCTTTTGCATTAGGACAAGTAGAGGTGAGTGTCTCAGTCTCATGGGTGTATAATTTATGACACATGGAAAAGAAAATATGTGACAGATAATTCAGTTCTCCATAGTTTTCTTGATTGAATGCAGATTGTCTCATTTAATCAAGAAAATGTGGAACTTTCTATCATTGCTGTATATCTTTGGTGTGCAATTGGCTATAAAAAGTTTATATTCATTTATAAAGTTCATTCCAAGTTGTTGTATTAGACTTGAATTCAACCTAGAATATGTTTGTTCAGCGATGTGGCAGAAAAAAATATTTTGAAATGTTTAAAGCCCTCTGATAACATGATACCCACTAATAGCTCAGCTATTTTCAATCTGAAACTCTTTTTTCATTGGGTGAGGTCCGTGAAAAACGTATTTAATTTCATTACACCACACTGAATAGTTTAATAGTTAAATGTGTTGGACGGCATCTAGTGACCACGGGTCCTGAACTGGCTCTGGGGGAAAATTACGTTAGCACATCAAAATTCTTACACTGTTGGATAACCAGTTGTATAAACTATAGGAACATTTGATAGAGTTCATGTTGACTAAGATAACTTTCCACATCTCAGTACCACCTCAGTTCCTCCTCCCTGTTAAATGAGCAATGACGAAGATGATGAGCCAGGCCTCCTGTAGGAAAGGTCTGCAGGTGTGTTTACTCCTACTGATGGTGGGAAGACTGCAGGGTGAGTATGTCATGTTAATACAGGTATGGAAAAACTCCAATCAAGAACTCACGTCACACTAAACTATAATGTTGTTTTAAATTCAGGCAGGGTAACAGCACCAGAGCGTCTGGAAGCTCCAGTGGACAAGCCTTTTACTCTGATATGCAGTGTTTCCAGGGATCGAGGTGAGTCTCTGAGGCAGGTGCGTTGGCTGGATGTCCAGAACCAGACCCTGCTGAGCTACCTGCCCGGCCAAAGAGACAGTGTGAGTGGACAGCAGCATGTGGAGCTCGCCTCCTCCCCAAAGGACGCCTCGGCTATCACCATCCGCAGGGTGGGCTTCCGTGATGAAGGCTGCTACACCTGCATCTTTGACATGATGCCTTCGGGTTCAAAGCAGGGACAGATCTGCCTCACTGTTACGGGTGAGTTAGACCATTAATGACAGCAGGTTTGCACAAGGATGTGGTTTCTGCAACTAGAAGAGCACCAGTTTGTTACAATGCAGACAGGACCTAATGTATCTTTAACCCTGAGAGTCCATAGGTTCACTCTGGTGGGTGCAGTTCAGCTTCATAAAGTGTCATTTCCTGTTATGTTTCTACTGATTACTCTAACAATGGCATAAAATGCCCCAAAAAATGTTTATTAAAAAAGATATAGTATATATCGACTCTACAGCCTTATGATTTGATTTTTGAGGTAGTAAGCATAGAACACATGAGGAGTTAGGATGAGCATCAGTAGTGTAAGCTTTGGTTATTGGATCTCCAGGGGCTCATAGTAAACAATAAAGATGTGGACCTCTGACATATTGTCAACCCTGGCTAGAAAAGTTTAGATGAAACATGAGTTTTTGTAGCCAGGAAATGGCTCTGCTATTCTGACACGGTAATGAAGGTTGTGAACTAAGTGGAAGAGGCCTCCGCTTGAGGCCGAGTTGAGTAATGATCATGGTGAGGAAGCTCAGATATCCAGAATTTGGTGCCTGAATCAGATGAGATGCCCCAAACTGAGGAGATTTGCTAGGGTACTTGTTTAATATAAAGTAGCCACCAATATCAGTGAGGAATTACACAGCCTAACATAGAGGTGCTCACATGAGAATCATAAAATGACAGTTGCCTGAATTAATTTCCGTAGTTTCTTCCTCTGTTGGTGTTTCATGGCTTAATGCTGCATGGAGTGTCAGAAGAATGGGAAAAACCGTTATTCCAACTTGGAAGTGTTGACACGTAATTCCTTTATGGCTAGCTCCTCTGTTATTCTTGTAGCCTCACCAGATAAACTTGGCTTCTTTTGTTGTATTACGTACTTGTAGCAGTAAAACTAGACAGAAAGAAACTGTATAGCTCAAAGGTCCGGTGTGTAACATTTAGGGGGATCTATTGGCAGAAATGGAATTTAATATTCATCTGTATGTTTTTATTAGCATAGTATCACCTGAAAATAATGTAAATAGATAAAATAATTAATGAGCCGTTTTTATCTACAGACACCGTGGGTCTCCTTTCTTTTCACCAAGTGGGAGATATCGTCTGTGTCAGAAATTCCCGATATAGACTTGGAATTACAACCCGGTGGCTTACGTGAAAAGTTTTTTCCCACTCTCCTGTTCGTAATTACAATTTAAACAATGAATGTGGCATAACTCAATTTGGATGCCTTCTGTTTGCACCCGCCCATTTAGATGAAACACAACCCGTTCTCCAGTAGACTCCGGGGACAGCTACTCCTCCCTGCAACCTGAATATCAATCTGCTGTGGGGATTTAAAAAAATATGTGAATACAGATGTCCTGAATCACCCCTAACCTCTGAACACAAGTTGATGAGCCCGTTGAGGTTCAGCCAGTCATGTTAATAAAGAGCTGTGGAGCAGTGGGAGAAGGAGGGCTTATTCTTCTAACCAGAAACAGCTGTTGCAGATTCCAGTAACTGGTTTCTGTTTGGGTGCCTCATATTTCTGATTATTAGCGGTGTTCTGTTTTTCACCCTCTATCTCCCTGTTCTTTGTTCTTTGTATCTTGTCTGCACATCCATCATTCTTTTATTGGATGGTATGCTCTTTTCATTCCCAGCGCAAGTCACAGTCGACAGCAACAAAACAGCAGTGAGCGGCAAGAAGGCCTCCCTCTCGTGCTCCTACGGTTTGCCTGAGAAGGTGCAACAGATCATATGGAGACACACTTCTGCACAAGGAGACTCCACAGAGGTGGCCTCCTTTGCAAAGCGGAGTGACCCCATGATAGAGCCACCCTACCAGGGAAGAGTCTGGCTAAGTGCCTCCCTGTCCGATAGTCAGCTCACCATCCAGCCTGTCGCTATCCAGGACGAGGGCTGCTACACGTGCCTGTACACCACACTCCCTGAAGGGCAGAAGAGCTCCACGGTTTGCCTCGCCACCTATGGTAAACATCTTTTTCCCCAACCAGCCATCATCACTGATTATTTCATATTATGTTTTATAAAAGTAAAAGAAACAAAGTGGTTGAGGGAAAACTTGAGCTCCACCTGAACTGATTCCTTCCTAGTGCAAGATGGGGGACAAAATTCACACTCCTCGTTCCGTTCAGAAATATTTCCTTACAAGAATAGTTAGACATTTTGGGAAATTCTTTTTCGCTTTCTCGCGGAGAGTTAAAGAATACCACTCTCATGTCCATCGGCAAATATAAGGCTACTGCCAACAGCTGGATAGTTTAGCTTAGCAGGAATGGAACGAATAGGAAACCGCCTGCCTGGCTCGGCATCAACAGAAATTAGTTCAACAAACAAATCCTTTAAGTTCTGCCGTCTAAGTTAACCAAGTCAAGTCCTCCTGGCAGTCACCTCTAGGTTTGCTGCTGGTGTTTTATCATGTTTTGTACATGTTTTGTACTAGCAGAACATATCCCTCTGCCATGGATCAGCAAGAAAGCACTGTCTGTGGAGAAACAAAGAGGGAATTTTGTTCTAACACAACTGCAACTTACCCACTTGTTTTGGCTAACTCAGGCCACAGTAACGTCAGACGTATTAGCTTCCTTAAAAAAGAAATTAAGAAATCCATCCGTTAATTGCAAAATACTTGTTTAACTTGGGGAGTGGACATTTTGGAATTTGTTCTTCAATAGATGTAGGAGCTGGGAAGACAGAATCCTGTAGAAAAGTCAAGACATGTGTGCGCAAGTGCCAAGAGACTCAACATAGGAAAGACAGGTACCTCTGGGATTTAGACAGGAATGTTGATCTTTTCTTCCTGGTTGTAGCTGCTGAAAGTTTTCATGATACAGCAAGGCTAAGCGGTTGAATGATTTGTTAACACACAAACACAGAGCAGTGTGTCCATGTGAAGAATGGTGCATTCGAAAGAATGATGGAGGCAGGGAGTGAGGTCCTGATGCATGACTGTGTCAGTGTTTGCCGCAGACAGTGATTCCCTCTGTGCTTTGTCTCTCTCTCTTTTTGCTCATTTGCTTTCCCACTTTTCTCCCATTCCCTTTCTCTCACAGTTATCTCAACAAACAGATGTGCTTTTGTTTGAAATCGAACTGTACAGTACAGTAGGTGTTTCTAGTAGTGAAGCATGATTAGCATTAATCTGTTTTTTTTTTCGGTTTATTGCTGCCTGTCTTCCACCCCCGTTCCACTCTGATGATGTGATGCCCCCCTTCTTTACCCCGACTCTCATACATACTGTCCACACACACTGATAGCTAAAACAAATGATCTCATGATCTCAGCAAAAAAATACCACTGAAGTAGGTCATAAAAATTCTTCACAATGTAATGGAAACATCATTAAATTTAAATGGCATAAATTACATTAAATTTAGATTTAATGCATTAATAAACGTAAATTGTTCGGCCACTTGTTCAAATAAAAGAGAGGTAGTCAAAATGAGTAACTATAATGCAACTGCTTTAAGTCTTAATGCCATAAATAAAGCTGCTAGTGGGTTCTGTTGTGCATGGGATGGAATTACCACACTAGATGCTGGCTGTAATCATAATTCTAAAATTATAATAACAATGTATCAAATGACAGTGTGAAAGGGGTCACTCGTAGTGATGAACCTACCGAAAATGATCACCTCACCTCTGCAGCTCCCCATTGGCTTTACAGTGCTTTAGTGAGTTTCAACTCATTGTTTATCTACTTTGGTTTATCTCACCACTCTCATTTTCAGCAACAGCAGGCAGCTGTTTTCAGTGAGAAAGCTCAAAAATCCACTGTACACAAATTGCTGAGCAGCAAACAGCAGATAGACACAGTTATCGACTAGCTGGTTAAAGTATATGCAGCAATAACAGTGCAAAAATGTGTCATTAAAACTAAAACGCCTGCTTTTAAAAGAAGTGCTAATTGTGCAGAAAAATATCCTCTGTCAGTATTGTACAGTTACTGGATAATATTTTACTGGATTATTTTTAATGATTCATTCACATTCACATAAGCAGGGTTTTAAAGAAGAAGATATACTTTAATGTTGTAGTTGGTCAAGGTGCAGCTAAACTAAACTTGTTCTGTACTTTTATAAAAGTGCATTGTATTTTCATCATTGGTTTTGTGTGTAAAATGTTATGTTAGTACTTGAGGAAATGTAGTACAAATTAAATAATTGCTTTGGTGGGAACTCTTTGGTGCATATTTTTTGTTAAATTCTTTTCTTTATGTATTTTATAGACATTAGGTCTATTTAAAGTTAACAATCAATGCAAAATGATGTGTCTTACATTGTGTTATAAATATATGCCTTTTATATGGCATCACAGTAGTACAGAGTATTACATTTTTAGTACAAAGATTTTGGGGAAAGATTTAGATAAACTGTGGAATTTATTTGAATTTCACACCATTTTTGTGCTCGTTCACAGGTAATTATGGTTTGGATTGTTCAAGGAATTTTTTCCTGTTGTGGTTTGACCCAGCCCGAAATCTGATACAATCCAGACCGATAGTGGGTAAAGCTCACCACCTAGAGCTCTGAGAAGACACTAAAACTACGAGGGCCAAATATCTGTGGCTAAATGTGTTCTTGCCAACAAAAATGTTCTTGGTTCCAGTGTATCACATTCCTCGCTCAGCCCCGAGAACAGAGAATTGAAAACAGCCAGAGATTTACTTATGGATCTTAAGTGTGCAGGAATTCACATACCTTAGCTGATCCAAAGGCTTCAAGGTTTTTCCCAGGTATCATCTTAGCAATTTACCCAAAGATATACAAATACTGCAATCTGATTTTTTTGATTAAAATAATGTGCTTTATATACCCGTCCTCCCACAGCGTACTTTCCATATTTCACTTAGTGTTTGATCATCATGTAACATTTCCAGAGCTTCTGTCTTGTGCATGTCACACACAGCACAAGAGAACAAAAGAAGAAATAATTAATTAATCTCAGTATGAGCGTGTTTTATGTGTAAATGTGTGCCGGTGTGTTAGCTTTTGTCTGTTTATTTCTCCCAGTGCTGCCCAAACCTCAGGTGAGCTACAAGACTACCTCTCCAGGTGTGATCGAGGCCAACTGCACCTCAGTGTCGCGCCCCCCAGCGGAGATAGTGTGGAACGTGGAGAGGGATAACCGCACCATGGGCCCCCCTGTTACGACACAGCTCCCACAGGGAGACGGGACCACCCTGGTCATCAGCACACTGACTGTCCAATCAGGCCTCCTGAAAGATGTGTCCGTCAAATGCTTGGTGCACCACAAAGGGCTTGAGTCACCGATTGCTGTATCCATGAACACCAAAAGTGAGTTGGTGTCAGTGAACTCTTTTTTTATTCAAGAATTGTCTCTTTGTTTTTCCTGGCATACTCCAAAAGTGCTTTATCATCATTACTTTAGATTAGAATACTGAATAAAGAGGAAGGATGTCAGAGACAACATGTGCACATTGTACTGATACAGTAGATTTAAGTAAGTAAAATTTCAAAGAGCTCTAAGATGTTTGTCAAGCATTGTCAAAAAAACATTACAAAGTTTAATAAATTTTATTTCACTGATTCTGAGACAAGAATGAGATTCAATATGTTTTTGCATAACATATATATATATATATATATATTGAGTTTTTTAAAAATATGCAAAAAATATTGTCCCTTTCCATAGAGGCATGCTTTCTCCTTTATATGAGAGTGTCATACTGTGAGGATGTTTAAGTCTATATTGCTTGTTCTGCTTTGTAACAGTGGTCAGGCACAGTGGATGATCTCTGTTTGATCCAAATGTTGCCCTGTTAAATGTATTAGCAGCTGTCAGGAGAGTGTGTGGATCTTTTTTTTTTTTTTGTACTTTGTCCGTCATAATACAAAGGAAAGCTATTACCACAGAGTTCTTCTACTATTCCTATTTTTCAAATGTAGAATTTCCTCTGTACAAACATTTTAAAAATATATATTTTATAAAAAATAAAAAGAACTTCGTATTAGTTTTAATGCAGTTTAGGATGAGCAGTAGGAAGCCTAAGTGTGCTATGTCTCTAGTTTGCTGTCAACCTTTAGTTGACCTTAGTTTCATGGGTCAGGAGTGCACACATCAAAGAAATTAGATGGTAACACTCTAAAGTAAATCTCAAATCTAATCAGTGATGGTCCACTAAGGGAAGCAATGTCCAGACTAGCACAGGCTGTACAGTACACAGGCACACATACCAACATACATTTTTGCTTCTAATGACATTTAATCTGGATTTTGTAAGGGCAGAATTTACACACTGTAGTTTATAATTTTTTTAAATGTGTCCTTTCTAGTTGGGACGGCTCTCACCATCCTGATCTCAGTCACCACAGTGGCAGCCCTGTTGGTCATGTCCCTCTGCTTCTGCCTGTGGAAGTGTTTCTTGCGCAAAGAAGGTGAGTGTGTGTCTGTGTGTGTGTGTGTGTGTGTGTGTGCGTGTGTGTGGCATTGCTATTGTATACTCTGCATTGTTTCTCAATGCCAAGGCTTATATTAACAATTAAGGGAAAACAGTCATAGCGTCACACTCCTTTACACCTCATGTCTTCACACCGTTAGATACAGATGTACAAAAGCACAGGTGGCTGTGTGTCATTGGGAAAATGTCAGTAGGAGGGTAGGTCTTTTTTAAAAGGGACAAAAACATTTATAATAAAATAAAGGTACAATATTAATACAAGAATAAGAATGATAAGATTACATTTCACTATAATGAGGGTGAGCTTTAATGAATTCTTGAAGTATTTCATTGGTTCATTTACACAATTTAGTTTTTCAGTTGTATTGTTTTTTCACAATGTCATCTTGATTTATTTAATATTAATAATAATTATATTTTTTGGGCTCAATAAATTAGTGGCATGATGTCTAAGCCATCCATTTCAACTTCCTTTTTAAGCTACCTGCACTCCATCTGCACTTTATTTGCCCATCTAGTCAATGTTCTGTCTGCGCATGAAATAAAACAATCATGGAGCTGTGTACCGTCGTAGTGCTAACAATGTAATATGTATTGTATAGAATGAGGAAATATCAGCCAAAGCAGAGCTCAAACTGGAGCCTTAATAAAAAAAACAGGAAAACAGCTAAATATTTAGTCTTGTAGGGTGTTAGATGTGAAAGCAGTACTATGCTACATTACCTAAAGACAATCATCAAGATGATCAAGATTAAGGTAATCTTTAACAGTTTACTAGCTAACGTTTAAAGAAGTTGGATTCTACTCTATGTTAATGCTAAATGTGAAAGTTATAGTTACAAACATCTTTATAGCCTCTTTTTACTCGAATGAAGACATGCTTTATGTTGAAACACTATTGCTGCATGTTATCAAAACTCTCTAACTATAATAAACTATATAACTCTAGGCTTCATCCCTCCAGATAATGTATTGTACAAGCCAAGAAAATGTAACTATCACAGTATACAGTTTCTTTATAGTCCTACAGGTCAAACATTTTTTGTCATGAGTGTAGCCACCGAATGTACAGCTGTGATGTTTCTGCATGTGTTTCTTTGTAAGCAGTAGTTATCTAGAGTTTCAGGTTTGGAGGGCGATCCATCCTCATTACTAGCCTTATTGTGTTGTGATAGCTGCACCAAGTCAGATGTCCTTTTGATGGTTAATGTAGATATGAGAAAACAGTGAAGTTTTAAAAACATGCATTCTTCTATTTTGTGTTATTACCTCTCCTCTCTCCATGCATTTCCTTTCAGCTGATTAATCTTTCAGATGAGACCAGAAGCTGAAAGGAAGAGGCAGAATAGTTTCCCTGCATCATCACCATCCTCTTGGTACAAAGGGAAGATGTTCTGACACACCTCTATAGAATGTCAAATACAATCGTATGTATGAGCGCCAACTGTACAACGACATTCATCTCTGCTCTTCTGCCTCCGCACCTGACTCTTATATAATCTCCAGGCTGTCCTCACATGAAGTCAATGAGGAAATGTTGAGTGGATCATTTGTTTTCTCTCTCTGTAATTGATTGAGTTGATGGCCACACATTCCACAACGCACAGCAGAGTCACTGTATGGCGAGTTAAAGTACAGTGATTTTGCTGTTACAGCATATTGCATGTCTTTGAAATACTCTCCCCTGGTTGTTTTTCTTTATTAGTCCTTAAAGGATAAGTCTGGTGAAATTATATTTCTTCAAAGCCCATGAAAAGACTGAACAGCAAATGGATAGATTCTGCAACAACTATTGTCGGTGTAGCCAAAGCACGATATAGCGTATTCCTCTGAGCTCCTCTGATGTCCAACAACTATTAAAACACATCACCATCCTGCTTCTATAAATACTTACAAGCACACCAAATGTGTATTAATCCACAGCTAAAAGTAAAGTAAAGTAAAATAGTCCCTCATAAACTATTCTATTATTCATCAATATTTTACTCCTGGTTGACTAAAACTACAGTGCTCAGCTGTTTTTGGAAATCATTTAGCTTTTTTTAGCTTTATTCAAACCGTTATCTACATAGAATTTATTTGACAAATAAAAAAAATAAAAAAATATGGAATACTGCCAGCCTTATCCTTTAAATAACCCAGCTAATCGGCACCATGGGCTCACCTTTAGCGTTTTTCTTCTTGTACCGCAGTCAAAGGCCTCTGTCACCTCTGTGTATTTTTAAAAGGAGGATGGGGTCAGGGACTGACCCTGAAGAATAGTCAGTAGTTTACCTAAGGGGGCTGCATACTTATGTCTTGTTTGTGTAATATCTATTACTTTTCTACACATTTCACAGTCTGTTTGAGTGTGTTGTGAGAGTATGTGTGTGTGTGTGTGTGTGTGTGTGTGTGTGTGTGTGCATATTTGTTAGAGGTTAGATTTCACGATCAGATAGCTTGAATCAATTCCCTGAGAAAGCAACACTGAAACCTTTTTGTTGCCCCCGAAAGGAATGCGTGTGTTGTTGCCTGTGTAGGCGAGTTCATGTGTGTAAAGATGTGAGTGTGCAGGTTGGGCTGCGGCAAGAAAGGTTAGTGCTTGGATAACGGTTAAATGTCCAGAAGAGCCACTGTTTGAGTGTTCTTGAAAAAACAACTAAAACCGTGCATGCTCATTTGTCGGTCACTCTGGATCAAAGTGGCACCTAAATACCTTAAATATATGCCCAAATGCCTTTTGTGACATATCATATTTGCATGTGTCCAGGGGCATTTTAAAAACTGAAGCTTTAGGCTAAAATAATCTTGTATATCAAAGCATATGATTAGAATCTGTCAGTTATCAACTGAATAACATGTAGGTTATATTCGAGCTTTGTGCTTCAGTCGGGCACGTCACAGTCCTCACTATTAATAAGAGTTTAGGCAGCATTCCTCTATCGACATAGTTTCACTATATGCATACTACATTGATTATGAGCCCAGAGTTTACATTAGAATAACTCGGAAATGTGGTTTCAGAACATTTTTAAATTGAAATGTAACATAGTATCAGCCCTGTACAGAGCACAACTGTAGTCCCGTAAAGGAAAAAAATATGACCAACTCTGAAAAGTTGATGTAATAAATGCAACAAACAGAATAATAAAATATTTAAAATAATATGTTTCTGAATCTTAATCACTTTCAATGCCACTCGTTCTGCTTTTTCAGCTCAGCTTTGTACCTCTCAGAAATTCACGAAATTCCTTTCTAGTGTGCCAAACCTGGCTTCCAGATGCTCATTTTTTGTGTCCTTTTTCATCCCAAGCCAGGCTGGTTATGGTGGACCTCACAGCGCACACACATGTTGTGCACACATATGTTGTGCACACACAAAGAGCCTTCAGCATATGTCAAATCTGTTCTGGTGTGTTCATAAGTTCTGGGATAACAGACAGTATTTATTAGTTTTGTTACATATGTTTGTGTATTTAACTAAACACTTATATTTGAGTATATATATATATATATATATATACATACATATATATATACACACATATAAACATGTCAATTTCCACTCATTTAAAAAATACAATTGACTGATCCATGTCTACTTCTATCAATAATCCATTTTTAAGGGAGATTTTGGAGTAGTAACACAAGCATTCATCCCTCCTGTACAGTTTGTAAGATGTTTTTTCCACACACTGTCTGAGTGACCTCAGGCTCGATCTAATCAGGCCTGTGTCAAACGCTGCCTTCGCACAAACCTCCACTTTCTTCATCTCTCTGCCGTCTAAACCAGGGCTTTGTCCACCAGAGAAAAAAACACAATTACTGGTGTGTGTGTGTGTGTGTGAGAGAGAGAGAGAGAGAGAGAGAGAGAGAGGGACTGAGAAACAGAAAGAGAGAGAGCGAAAGTAGAGACTATATGAGCAGAACTTATGTGTGGGCTGTTAGCTGAGATGAAAAATTTCCACTCAGAGACAGAAAAGAAGTTCACCACCTCATTTCACAGGATGTTCAAGACTCCTATAAAGCATGTAGACTACATTTCCACCTTCCTCTCCTGAGTATGCATTCCAGTGAGCATACTTTAAGAAATGTGAAGGCCAGATCACATTATTCAGGAGACATTTTTCCACATGCCATTTTTCAGTGAAAGGACCTTTTGTGAGCATGTGTAAATGCATTAAAGCATCATTATTTACAGGATTTGCTCCACTTTATCTTTTAAAGAAAACTGAATTATCAGCATATTTGTAAATATGATATACTGCATTTATTCCCCCCCCGATGAGCAGTGATGATGAGTGATTTGTGATCTTAGGGGTTACCTAAGGTGAACAGGGCTACATGGGAACTTTTCTGATCTTTCAGATTAAGAATGAGGGTAACACTTTATTTGGATAGTCTGCCTACAGGTGGTTTATAGAGTATTAACATTTAAAAAGCTTATAAGTGGAGATTTAACAGCTGTTTCTGAGCACAAAAAACATGTGCTAAGGTATGTATGTAACTCTGTTAAACATCTACATACATAGGGAAACAGTTGAATTAATAAAATTAAACAATTCAGGAAAATCGGTCTAAGCTCTACAATAGTATTTATAGGATTTATTTGACTTGGGAGCTACATGGGAAACTGAAAATAACAATGAAAAAAAGAAGAAGTGGTATTGGTACTGGTTTACTGGCCCAATTAGTAATCTAATCAGTTACGTAAGTAATCCCCAAAAATATCAGCACTCTTTCACCACTAATGATGAGAAATCATGCAAAGAACAGCTTCATATTTCAGATTTTTAGCAATAATAACATTTTCAACCCTTACCAGAGAGGTAAGCCATACATACAAACAAATATTTTTTTGTTACTGGAGCCCATAATGGCTATATATATTAGGTTATATATAAGTAAATTATGTGTTTAATCAATCAGTTTTGATCAGGTAAGCAAGTGTATTGGGGCTATTAGCACAACGGTTTTTAAATATTGTATTTGACATTTTCTGATGGTTTTATTTGGTACAGAGTCTTGACAGCAATGACTAGATACAGTTGTCTTTGTGGTTGGTTGGAACACCTTTGGATCCATTTTTTGTATTTTTCTGTAAATGTTGCTTTCACCTCTTTCTGCCTGAGCAGGTTGACTAAAATCCCCTTTTAGTCAATCTTCTCACAACTCATGTCTGCAGTAAGCCCGTAGAGTGGTCAAAGGTTGATAATGATTTGTTTTAAGGGGTCAGGAGCCAAAAGGGTTGGGGACCACAGGCCCATCGTCTACGGACATATAATAGTCTTTAATAAATTAAGTCCTCCTCTCTTAGTTATGTGTTGATTTATGCTGGATTTGAAGGTACAAGTAACCTCCTCTTTCTTGTATGTTATGTAACCACCAGAATGATAAGACCACTAAACAACACTCTCTCAGTATGTAAACCAAATGTGTTGTGAGAAGTGATGAGAACCACAAATGATCTAAATCTCTCGACCCCCTCTTCACTTTCTGCACATTTAAACAAAACCACACTTGTGTGGTTGACAGGCCTAGAACTGTGTTTGTGCCAGTGGAAATGAAAAACACTGAGGGCTGTATGTGGGAGAGAACGTATGTGAGATAAAACAGTGGACTAAATATATTTGCCCGTGACGTTGTCTCTCAAAGAACATGAGCTGGCCAAATTAAAATATTCACATTATCATCTCAATTGAAAGAAATGCAAAAATATTTATTAAGTACACTACATCTATAACCTCTCAAAGAACAAAATGTTTCCAAAGTCACAAATAAGCTAAGGATTATATTTAAATGCTAATATTTTTTTACAAGATATAGATGGTCTTTAAACTACCAAATCAGACAGAAGAATGTACAATAAGTATAGCATCTGCTCTACAAATCTACATACCCACTAGATTTTTGTATACAATCCACCAAAGCTTTGGCAAACAAAATAAAGTATGAGAAAGCCCTCCAAGTCACGTACATAAAATGACTGGAGGAGAAAAACTGCTGAAAAAATAACAAGAAATTAAAAATAAAAAGCAGCAGTGCCTGGAACAACTGAGGGTGAGAGAGAATTGCTTCTGGTCTAGCTCAAGATGATTGTACCGTGCTTCTGTATGACCACATGCGTCCTCCATTCCCCCTCCTCAGCAGTGTGGTTGATTGCTTTTACCCTCTACCTGTTCCATGACACCACCACATACTTTTCCATGCCTGTTTACATCTGTGTCCATGACAAACATGTTCAGGAAACATTGATGGCAGCATATTGCGAATTTTGTTTAGACGCAGTTTGCTGTTCTCTGGCAGATCTCCCAAACTGCCGGTGGTTGATGACAGCATACACTGCATGGTCTGTCACTTGACTCTCATTTGCTGTGTTTGTCACAGCAGGCTGGTTCCCGTTGGACATCGGTGGAGGTTGTGATGGTGGTCTTTCTGCTGTAATGGATGAGTAGATGTCATTCAGAGCGGAGAAGTGGGTTTGCAGGACAAGACCAGAGGAATCGCTCCCCCTGGGGAGGTCAGGTATCATATGAGTGGACATTTCCTATGACATAACAACAACAGAACGATTCAGGTGACTAATTAAAACGTACTTGTGAATGTTATATTAGATTTTTGCCAATAGATCCTCCTAGATATGACACAATGGACCTTCAAGTTACAACACTGCATCACATTACCTGCCCCTTTTTGGGGTTGATGAGCAGTATTCCTGTGAAGAAGACACAAAACAAATCCTCCATTGTTAGGTGGTAAACTCTAGAAGAGATCTCACTGTAATTCAGACTAAATTCATGTTCTTACGTTTCCAGCCATGAAGTCTCAGGAGGGTTAACGCTGTCAATGTGGCTACCAGAAAAGCTACGCCAAAGCAGATGTAAAAGTAGGGGAGCCAGGACTCTTCCCCATGATCGGCAACAATTGGTAACTGATCTACAAAAGCAGAAGGACCAGATCAGTAGTCCAAGTCTGTATCCATTCAAATGTAACTATATAGTTGAACAATTATAGGTCCTTACATGCATCGTTTTCTGAGTTGCTAATCCCCTGGATTGAATCTGTAGGGTGATGGAAAGGATATAGAATTAACACAGACATCTGACATCCATCTTGAAAATATTCTTCTCTCTAATGTTGGTTTTGCCTCTTTCTGCCTCTTAAAATCTTAGAAGGAAAATCTCCTTTTAGGCAAACTGCTCACAACTCATGTTTGCAGTAAACCCATAATTTGGAGCGAGTGGCCAAAGGTGGTCAAAAATGTATTTGTATAATTGATCAATTAAAGGTCCTTACATGCATTATTTTCTGAGTTGTTTATCCCATGGTGTAAGTCTGTAGAGTGATGGAAAGAATATAGAATTAACAAAGACATCTTACATCCATATTTTGGCACTGAAAGAAACTGCCTACCTGAAACTGAGATATTGATGATGTGACTGATCAGCTCATTGTATTTGTATACTTTTATACTACATCTGTACAGGCCGTCGTCATCAATGGAAATCCGTTTGAAAGTCAAAAAGGAGATCACTTCATCCTTAAAATCTTCGTCATTCTGTTTTATTTCTACATTCTCTGCTTCATGAATCCGTTCACACTTGTTTGTGTCGAGCAGTTTACACCAGGTGATATTTAGTGATTCTCCACAGTGTTTGACAGGACACTTGACTGTCAGCCCTTGTTGTGGGGGAACTTTCCATCCCGTGCTTCTCCGGACCTTCAGCTCAACATCACATGAAGGATAAACACCTAGATTAAAAAAACATCATGATAGCATAAAAGATTCACTGAAAACCCCTTCTTAGTGTCATCTTGACTAATTCACATTATATCAAACATCTTTAATGTTCATCATTTCAGGAATTAAAAGTGTCTCAATACTATGGTAAATTCTGACAAATACATGTACAGTATGTTTGATTAATGCAAGAAATTTAGTTATATATAACCTTTTGTCTGCTTCCATTGTACTTACATAGGTACCCACTTCTTGCGTTGATACTCCATATATGTTAGATAATACACCATCATTTATGGACTGTCATCTAAAGTGTTTCTGTTTTCTCTTGTCCAATTAGTGACTCCAATCTGTTCAAATATCCCCTCATGCTCTTATTTTGGTGTATATGTACACATTGTAACTTTGTGGTAATGTATCCAGATGTATAGTATAGTATGACATTACCTAGTAAGATGTATCTATGTAATTATTTGTACTACTTCTTAGTGTTTTATTATTATCAGGCTTACCTTTGTCATTCTCTAAGATCAGTTTTGATCAGATGGATCCAACATTGCATCCCAAAACTCCAAACATAGAACTAAAGTCACAACCTTATTAAAGTTTTTATTCCCTAGTCCTTCAGACATTTCTTGGTTTCCAGCTGATATGGACAACTCTGCGCTGAAACATGTGACTTTCGGTTTGGTTAAAATCATTCATTTATTCTAATCTGCAGTATTATTGTTTGTTATTGAATAAAAAAGAAATTCCAAAAGGTTTGGTGTGTTCTGTGCATCAGGAAGGTTTGGTTGACTGAGATCTTATCAGATTTTGTGACATAAAAACAGCTTGTGACAAAAAAACAAAAACAAAACAGAATATTCAAATACCAACCCAACAAACCAACATTCAAATAGCAGAATATTTTGGTCCAGCCCCAGTTATAGCATTATAGTGTACTATTACTAAAGTGGTTCTCAGGGATTCAAAAAGAAAAGTGTAATTTGTTTTTGCCTAACCTCTTGTCTTCTTCCCTTGTACTTCAGTGTAGGTACCCAATACTTATTTTCACCTCAAATATCTATATATATAATAATTACACTGTATGCTAGTTTAAAGGATCTAATCTAACGCCTCACTGTTTTCTTGTGTTCTGTTAGTGACTCCAAACTATTCAAAATGTCACTAATGCTCTCTTGAAAGTCATATCACAAGATAAAGTGTTACTACTTACCATGATGTCCTCCATAGGTGCAGACAAATGTGAAACAGTGAAATGCCAGCAGATAGATGTATGGCAGTCTATCCATTAGGCTCAACATCACCGGAGATCTTGAAGATAATCTAAAACACTTGCTACTGCAGGGGCTTATTTCACTTGTGACAAGCTCACCACTTCCTGTCCTATATTCGAAGACCATCCTGCACACCTCAGTTTGTCACACAGTTCACAATGTGCACACACATGAAAATAGCATACTGTGTAATATCTTTGCAATTTAATTCTGTAATACACCCTTACAAAAACACTTACTTACACAGATGTAGGTCATCCTCAATACAAAACCTGTGACACATAGTTCTAAAAGTTATTAAGTGGCCTTGTCACTTTAGGAGAGAGGGGAATAACCTTTGTAAGCAGTCCAACAGGAAATTGTCACATCCTGGCTTCAACGTCAGATGGAGGCATTAGTTACATTATCTTTCCTGTAGGTGACGAAAAGGAGATTAAATCAATTTTAACACGAAAAGTATAAGCGCAAAAGATAAGCTATATGCGTGCTTGTAAACAGCTTCAGTCAGCAGTGAGTACCAGAGGCCGCCTGAATGTTATCATCATCTTTATAAAATAATAAGACGCTTGCCTGCTTCCCTTATCCAATCTGTGCAAATATCTGCAGCTGATGCATCTGAACAAATGACCAAGTCTGCCAGAGTGCAATCACAAGCAGTTACTGTGGCTTGGATAGAGCGTTTTCAACACTATTTCTAAAAGTACTTCATATAAATGTCAATTACTTTTTTTAATCACTGATGCAGATGATTGGTGCATGTGGATGTATTGCATCATCTTGTGTATTCTCAATAGACATGTGGTCTATTGACACCATATATATCTATATATATATCTTGTTTGTTTCAATTTAACCAGTAGATGGTGTAAGATAAAATGTATCATTTTATAGCAGACTGTGGACATGTACTTGCTCAGTGGTACTGCAAGACTGCTCCAACAGCGCCCTCCAGTGTATAACGTGGTCCTGTCTATTGCATATGAGTACATGGTTGTGTCTAGAATTTAGTACCTCTACCTGCTCCTTGGCTCCTTGCCCACCTGGATAAGCAGAATATAAGTGAAGTCCACCCAATGAATTTCAGACACAACAGTCCTGAGGTGAGGGTGATCATTTACTGTACAGCCCATCATCTCTCACTGTCCAGTCAGACGTTTTCTCAAGCTACGAAAGCACTACAGCCTTCAAGGGGTTAACAAATATACAATCTGTTTTAAAATCCAATCTCAATCATCTATCTGTCTAAAACATCTGATATTCAACAGCTGAAATGATCAACACTTTCCGTGGATCATGTTCATTCTGAGTTGCTTTTTTTAGACTGATTTTACTGCATTGTGCATATTGCAGTCACATCTCTGAATGATCATTGCACTCATAAAGGTATATTTGTACTCTTGACAAAGCTGCTGTTTGTAAACTGGACTTTCAGCTGAATGTGAAAAAAGGTCAGTGACTTCCTCATATTGCTCATCAAGAAAATTTGCACAATCATGCAAATGAGACAATACAACAAGAGCAACAAGAGCAAAACACACAGTTAAGGGTCAGCTCGCCTCACCTAGATCTACCCTGTGGTATCTAGCGATGCAGATATTTTCGGCTACTTATAAATGTTTTAATACAACTGTTCCTAAGACTTCTGCCACAGTTGAAGAGATGATATATGTGTGTGTGTGTGTG
>NW_023340095.1:16091675-16097944 GCF_004916995.1 Morone saxatilis | reverse complement strand
TCTCTCTCTCTCTTGCTCTCTCTGTCTAACTCTCTCTCTCTCTGTCTATTTCACTTACTCTCTCTCTCTCTCTCTTTCATCTCTATCTCTCTGCCCTGGCCTGTGTGCACTCAGATACAACAGCAGAGAGATCAGTGAGATCAGTGTCAAGCTCAAGGCTGTTCTTAACCAAGCACTGGTACCTGCCACCTGCTGAACATCCATATTCTGTGGGCTCATCATGGGAAACTGCACTTCAGGGTAAGTAATCATCATTACATTGACATAGTCAAGGACACTCACATGCCACAAAGCAATATATCAGCAAGTGGTGATTACATTCTCTGAGCTCTGAAACTGCTGCATATATCGAAAACTTTAACTTTAGAACACAAGTGATTTGAGTGAGAGCATTTAAAAATATGAGAGAGCTGAAAACACTTGTTTAAATGAAACAAAGTTGCATTTTGGCTCCGTAGCAAGCAGCTTCTGCATTTGCTTTAGTAAGGAAATAGCTAAGAATAGACTCTGTTTCATCGTGGTCACAGTGGTGAATAGGTTAATAACATTGCGGCATTGCCGAGCAATACAGTATATATTTGTTATAACATGATGTGAGATGTTGACCTAGACGCAGATAAAGTTTGAAATGCTGTGCCGTAGTCACAGATATAGACAGTTGGACATAGACAGATGTGGGCTGTAGGCATATGTAAAGTGTTTCCTGTTGCACCACATACGCTGTCATCTGTTAAGCTGTCAAGGAAACACTGCTGTGGGGTAAAACCTCTAAAAAGCTGTTATAAATATTATCTTGTGATTTCTAAATAATATTAAAGACATTATTTTTATATTTTTATTCGTCCCACAATAACGGTTTCATTGCTCTGTGTGTTTAATGGTAAAGATCTTCTTTAAAGGTCCTTATTATGATCTCATCATTTCCATTTGCTCTATTTTAGGATAAAGATGAAAAGGAAAGGTAAAACAAAATTTTGAATGGTTTTTATAGTATTTAGTATATATAGTATGAATATTGTACACAGTTTTGCAACATTTTATTTTTTTCTGTCTTTCAGGGGGTTCTTCTCCAGATGATAACAGCAGCGCAGATAATAAGGTAGACCTTCCCATATCAATGTTTAGTCTATTTTTGTTACAGTTATCAGCTTTTCATAGGGCATGGGTGTGTTTCTGTACTTTTATGATAGCCCAGTCAGAGGTGCTTTCTTGTTAAATTTGCATACTGGGAGAGCATTAGAGTGAGGCCTCTGTTGTAAAAGAAACTGTGAAGCTATTTATTTCATGTGCAGGAAGTTATAACCACTAACCACATCAAAAAAAACGTGCTGTATGCAGTATCATTGTACAAAGTAATAGAATAAATTATGTGTAGCATATGTTCAGGATCCCATCTCACTGCATATTATTTCATGACAGCCTAAGGAGGATGTAACATATGCCTCTATTGACCACAACTCTGCCAAAGGATCAAGAAGAACCAGAGCTACCCCTGACGATGATTGTGACTATGCAACAGTTAATGTCACAGCAGCACTTCAACCACAGTCGGAAAGCTCATCTAAAGAAGAATGTGATGACGATTATGTACTCATGGGCTGAACCGAAACTGGAGGAAACATTCATTCATGCTGTTGGAAGATGCAGGACCAGTAGATAATATCACAAACAGGAGAAAGTGTCTAATATTGTGTAATGACATCCAAGAAGTTGTTTGCTGATGAACTGCCAAGTTTCCAGTCAAACTGTTCATCAAATCTTCTCAATCATCTTCAGTGAAGAAACTGTGATAGAATAAAAAAACAAACACCCACAGTCAACAGCAGCTGGTTGTGGAAACACCAATCCCCATGATGTTTCCCTCCACTTTTGAGGTAACCTCAAGCCTGAACACAACGGGGGTGTTCCTTCCCCAAGAAGACAAACTCGCATCACATTTGACCTCTTTACAGAGGAAACACAACCTCAGGACGATAAACTGCAGCTCTTTAGTGTGATATGCCTGGATTCCTGAAACTTCATCACATTAGCACATTATCTGGAATCAGTGAGTCAGGGAAAGAAACTGGACTTGTTTTAATTTTGGTCAATCATACAAAACACCATACCATTTACACCATTACCTGAATAATAGAATTTAGTAGTGAAGTCCCAAACTTTTATGTAATTCTAACATCTTTTAAAGGTCCAGTGTGTGGGATTTAGCGTGTAGAACTTATGGTGGCCACAAATCTCCCAAAAATCACGAAAAGGCCCTATCCTTTTTGTGATTTTTGGGAGATTTGTGTACTGCAAAGTCTGTGCTGAACATGGTGGTTCAACATGGCAGACTCCATAGGAGAGGACCCGCTCCCTCTGTAGATAAAAACGTGTCATTCTGAGCTAACAAAAACACAACAATTCCTATTTTCAGGCGATTATACACTAATGAAAACATACGTATGAATCATGTTCCAGTTCTGCCAATAGATTCTCCTAAGTGTTACACACTGGACCTTTAAACAGTTCTGACTGCCAACATTTTTGTTTTCAGGAAAATTAGTCCACAAAATTGTTGTGTGTGTGTAAACGAGTAATAGGTTCCTCAAATGTTGTGTTTGTTAGAACAATATCTGGAGTCAAATGAAATTTAACCGTGTCCTAAATTCATACCAAAGGTTCTAAGCAGGGTTTTAAGTATGGGTGTTTACACTGGAAAAGTGACTAAATAAACTAGTCGATTTTTGAGGGTGCCGTTGATGGATACTATTCTCCCATAATGCAATGCACACAGCTGAGCTAAACAAATGTTAATAAATTGTGGGTGGTGGTGTTTGGGAAAATATTTTTCACTGGCTAAATAGGTTTTCAAATCTGCAGTTTAATTGACATCCGCCTAATACCGGTTTCACTTATGTTAAAATAGTATACTGTGATGATTAGGACACAGTACATAGTGTACTGAATTACTATGTAATATGGTTTTTGGGTTAGTTGCACCATGTCCTGATTGACTGAGGATCTTAAAGTCACTATGTGTCAAATATTTTTATTATTTTGATGGCTTACATTTTTGCTTGAAGAAAAATGTGTCTTCAGAATTGGTGCATTCAGTGTGACTTTCAATGTCAATGGGCGTATGTGCTTTTTCCACCATGAAAGGAAAAGAACAGTTCTGTAACCCTGTAAACAGAAAATGACTCTGTACTACTGTGAGTACACCTGCTGTCACTCTATTTTGTATTGCAGATGAAAGTTTGATCTGTATCTATGTTCTTTTGAAATAGAGCCAAAACTGTGCTCCACCTTGAAGCAAAGTTTCAGTTGTCGAAACTTACCCCACGTTAGGCACAAACTTAAAATGTAGCAATCTGTGCCATTGCCACATTATTATATCAACGAAGATAGATTGCAATGTTTATGTAATTGTGTCCACAACAAATACCTTAATCTGCATTTCAAAGTTTGTGCTTATTTTGCAAGTTAGTGCTCCTGAGAATTGCTGCACACCACCCAAAATATACTACAAATAGATATTTAAGATCTGAGAATTTATGTTTTATATGTTTTGTATGTGTATGCAAAATACATTTCTGTCTCTACCTGTATCTATACATAACTATTTATGTTTTACTGTATGCATATGAAATAGTAGAGTAGTGTAATTTACTGTTTGCCGCCTTTGTTTCATTTTGGTTTTATTGATTGTTTTTATTGATTAAAAGTTTACAGAGTACCACTTTTGTTCATGATACTGTCGTAACTATGTCCTGGGAATTAGTACAGGAACGGGTATACTAGCCAAAATTAGTCAGCAGGGGAAGATTTCTCTTGCGTTTGACTTTTACTTGGCGTTTGAGATACTTTAATATATTCAGCTGCGAGGTATACTGGCAATGGATACGGTGGTAAGCTGTAAGGGGGCTTTCAGTGCAGTGACAAGAGGTCATTTTACAGTGGGTGGTCATTGTAGTGGAGCGTTTTTGCTAAATAAAATAGACAGGATTCTGAACGCACTTTCCTACCAGCCACTGAGGACTGAACTAAGAGAGTCCAAGTTTGTCATGGTCTGTGGACAGAAATACATTTGTGAGGTTTTCTCTTTTCTGTTCAAACAAACAATCAGTTTCAAGGCAAGATGAGCCGCTTACAACTTAATATCAGAATTCAAAACAGAAAGAGCAGACTCTGGCTTCAGGGGACTGGATTTTGTTCCCAATCACTTACACCGGGATAATTAGGAGACGTCTCTTAATGGCCAGTTTGAACATTGTGAATTACAGGAAGCAAAAACTGTTTCAATATTCATATGATTCTTGTGTTAATAAAATTTCAGCAGTTCTATATTTATGTGTGTATTACTAGCATTATCAGACATCCTAACATTTACTTTGCATGATCATGATGCACATAATGGTGCCATTATTATGCTGATGTTTTGATTTTATTCTGGTATAAAACAATATGCATATGATGTTCTAATATGCACAAAAACATGCAAAACCAAAACAATAAAACAATTCAAGATTCAGTTCTGCAGATGTTTTGAATGACAAAAGTAGGATTACTATGGAAAGGAGGCATAGAAATGTAGTTTGACTTCTTCTCCTTACCTTATCCTTTTAAGGAGTATATAACGTATGCCTCTATTTACCACAACACTTCCAGAGAATCAAGAAGAACCAGAGCTATCACTGACAATGATTGTGAATTTTGGCAACAGTTAATGTACAAGTAGCACTTCAACCTCAGTCTGAGAGCTCATCTTAAGACGAATGTGAAGACAATTATGGTCCCTATTTTATTCATACCTCATATAAATAAGTTAATGACTCCAATCTATTCAAAATGTCCCCTCATGCTCTCTTGAAAGTCACATCACAAGATAAAACAGTGTTACAGCTTACCTTGACCTCTGCAGACAAATGTAAAACAGTAGAAGTATTAGAATATTTGTGTACAGCAATTTATCTATTAGGCTTGACATGTTCATCACTTGAGACCTTAGAGATCATCTAAAACTAAATCCGCTGCATGCCCTCATTTCACATGTGAAAAGCTCACCACTTCCTGGCCTTCTACATACATTCGAAAACAATCCTGCATGTCTGTGTATTTCAATGTGTCGTGAAATAACACAGTGCCTGATGTACACACATGAAAATTGCATACTGTGTTTTATCTTTGCAATTTAGTTATGCAATACACCCCTTACAGAAACACTTATTTACACAGACATATGGGTATGACTCTTATCCCTGCATCACTGCATAAAATAAACCTAGTCTGCGGGTTGGTCACTGGAGAGGTGGCAGTTGGAGTGTGCCCAGCATTCCCTGCGGATGGGGTGAATATAGTTCTTGGAAATGACTTGGTGGGAAATAGAGTTTGGGCAGACATTCCTGTAGTTAGTATAGTCACCAAAGTTCCTCTACCTAATGTGGTCACTCAGATTCCTGAACCTAGTGTGGTCAACCATGTTCCGTAGCCGCTTCCTTTAGTCTCAGATGGGGAAGTAACAGCTTTTGAACCTGTGGTAGAGTTGTTCCTGGCTGGCGCAGTAACTCAAGCAAAGTGCCACCGTTCTCATCCAAGGGTACACAAGAAGGTCCACAGATGGAGGAGCTTTTGCGTTGGTTATTTGTGGGCAGCAGTCCTTGTTTGTTTTGCAGGCATTACTTTTCTTTTCACAAGATGAATTATGTCCGTAAAAAAGATCACTTCACACAGACACATGCAGCAGGCAACTGCCAAGTGGTACGATAGGAGGGACTGCATTGTTATAGAGTCATTTATAGCAGACAGCAAAGAGGTTAAAAGTCACTTTTGATAGAGCAAAGATTGGTTTCAGTTGTTTTGGAGGAACCGTCAAGGTCAAACATAAAAAAGAATCCAAACACAAGTGCAAACGAAAAAAGTCTTAGTATTACTTTGGGATTGCAGCATTTTGAGGTATGGTAGAGTGCACCAACCATAACCTCATACGTTTTGGTTTTCTTACAAGATTGGCTATTGTAATTTTCTCGAATTTTCCCCCCTCTGGTTGGTCTGTGTCTTTTTCCCTTGTTCTTCACAGGAGATAGAGTGGCAGGGGGGTGGTCATGGGATGGGTTACATCTGGTTTAATCTTGATTACTAGGCTGTATAAGACATTGATCAGTTTGTTGTCTCTCTCTCTCTTTCCAGCCAACAGGTCCTTGGTTTGATGCTGTCTTTGGTTTTGATAAATGCATTACCTTTTTCCACACACAACACTTCACCCATGTCCACACACACACACTCACTACACT